>NC_034605.1:7326618-7337322 GCF_900095145.1 Mus pahari | reverse complement strand
AGGGGAGGGGAGGGGGGAGGGGAGAGGCCTAGAACATCTTCACTGTTTCCAGTTCTGGATGCCTGGCTGATACTGAATGTTAAGGTGGGTTCACAGCTCTATCCAGGGGTCCCTGAATCTAAGTCCCACGACACACATAAAAGATGCTTCAATGATGCCAACCTCATCAGGCATCCTGAGTATACCAAAGTCACCCTTCCTAGTGGGACAAGGATGAGAAAGGGAAGCGCCAGCCAACCCCGCTCTTCTGAGGGCCTTCAGGACACTGACAGCAAGGCCCAGCAACAGAGCAACCACCGCCTTAGAGAGCTGCTGTGGACTCTCAAACAAGAGTGAAGCTGGATATTGAAAAGTCACTTGAAAAAAAATTTTTTTAAAAACTGAGCGTGGTGGCGCACACCTTTAATCCCAGCACTCGGGAGGCAGAGGCAGGCGGATTTTGAGTTTGAGGCCAGCCTGGTCTATAAAGTGAGTTCCAGGACAGTCAGGGCTATACAGAGAAACCCTGTCTCGAAAAACCAAAAAAAAAAAAAAAAAAAAAAAGGCGCTTGAGGTTGCAATTATTCCAGGTTAAGTGCTGTGAGTCTGAGTCTGGAAAGGTTGGGAGAGAGAACGTGAATTAAGGAGAGGGAGGGAGAGAGAGAGAGAGAGAGAGAGAGAGAGAGAGAGAGAGAGAGAGAGAGACTTGTAATTCAGTTTCTAGTTCTAGGGGCTCAGATGTACTCTTCTGGTTTCCAAGGGTACCTAGTACACATATATGCTCTCAACTATGCATGCATACACACACACACACACACACACACACAGAGAGAGAGAGAGAGAGAGAGAGAGAGAGAGAGAGAGAGAGAGAGAGAGAGAGAGAATCACTTGTAACTCAAGTCCCAGGGCTCGGATGTTCTCTTCTGGTTTCCAAGGGTACCTGGTACACATATATACACTCACGAACACACACACACACACAGAGACAGAGACACAGACAAAGAGAGACAAAGAAAGTAAAACTATTAACTCTTTTTTTTTTTTTTAAGTACAATAGTGTTGCCCTTAGGCCTGCACACACATGTGCATACAGCTGGGTGTGCAGCTACATAAACTTGCACACACATATGCATATACAGAAGAGAAGAGAAGACAGACAGAAAAAAGAGGGGGAAGAAAAAGAAAAGAAAATGAGTGGCTTAGGACACACCCATCTTTGCTTCTCCACTCTCTAAAACTCTCAGAGGACCCTGTGCCTCTTCTCCTAAGCCGGCCTTGGATGCAGAAGTGTTGCTGCTGTTGCTGACTGACTTCAGACCGCACATTAAGCAAGAGTTTTTAAAGGGTGAGCACGAGAATTTCGAGAAAATACTACTTAGGAGTCACTTACAGTTCATCGCCCCGCCTCAGGCCGTCCCCGCCCTTCCTTTCCACCCTCAGGACATGAGATACAGCTGGTTTGGGAGTGAGTGCACGACTGGACTGCCTCCCACATCTCTTTCCCATTCAGTTCTACAGCTCCACCTCAGTAATCCCGTCCCTGGACATCAAGAGGCAGAACGGAGAGGCCCGCAGCCGGCAGAGCTTTTCCTGGCTTTACTTAACTAGAGAGCTAGAGACATATTTGTCTCGATTCCAGTGAGAAGGCAAGCTAATGGGTGCAACCGTATTGGGGGGGGGGGGGCTTAACATTTGGGAAGTTTGAAAATGGAGTGCAAGGATGAACATTTAGGACCAGCGTATGCTGAGCAGACTTTGTGTTGTGATCATTAGACCAAAATATCAGTCTGGAAGTGGCCTGCTACATGGAAGGCTCCTTGGGAGCCCTCGAGAGCCCACACCTCAGGGTGAGTTTTGAGACACACACACACACACACACACACCACATGCATATCTTATTTGGAGTCATAATTTCAAATTCTTCCTCATAAATGAGTCCTTTAGAATTAAGTTCTCATCCCAAATGCAGCTACATCACTCTCTGGGATCTAGGAACTATTAGCCCTGTGCTGACACAATGAAAGTGAAAACCAGAGAGGTTAAGTTGCTTGCCCAAGAACACACAGCCAGGAGGTAGCAGGATCCAGATTTGAAACCCACATAGCCTGGTTGCTCTTGGAATATTTCTAACCATAATACATCATTGCCTCTTTTTGCTTTAAATAAAGCATTTGGAGACCTATGGAACGTTCAGTAACTGACAATTTTTTTTTAATTTATTTTTTTAAAAGATTTATTTATTCATTATATTTAAGTACACTGTAGCTATCTTCAGACACTCCAGAAGAGGGAGTCAGATCTTGTTACGGATAGTTGTGAGCCACCATGTGGTTGCTGGGATTTGAACTCTGGACCTTTGGAAGACCAGTCGGGTGCTCTTACCCACTGAGCCATCTCACCAGCCCCCTTTTTTTAATTTAAAACTGGCTTTGTAAAAATGTTATCCTTATTTTTAAAAACCATGTAAATTGAAGACATAAAGTGGATAAATCAGGAGATAGAAGATTATTTATTTCATGCAACTTCCTCTGCATACTAATTCCCTGGCATTTTGTTCTTTTGCCCTTTTTATTACAATTATGTATTTACTTTGTAGGGGAGGAATGTCACAACACACTTGTAGAGGACAAACTGTGGGAGTCAGTTCTCTCCTGCTACCATGTGGGGCGTGGGGATTGAACTCAGGTCATTGGGCTTAGTGGCAAGCACTTGTACCCACTAAGCCATGTCTCTGGCCCCTGGCAGCTTCTTTTAAGGTAACAGTATTCAACCTACAGTCATCACCAGCTCCATCCATCCCTTCCCATAGATCAACATGGATGGAAAAGAAGCCATGTTTCTGACATTCAACTAACTTCCCAAGTACACAGAGACAGTTGGAAATCACCGATTTTAGTAGTTGCTCTACTAAGGGTCATATAATTTATAGATGCAGTGGAGGGTGGGGTGGAAGAAGGAAACTGAATCTAATATGCAAGTTGTATTTTTCCCAGTTACACGTAAATGATCATAACTGCCATGTAAGTCGATAAGCATGTTCAGTTACATTGCAATTTACATCAAATTTACATGCACCAGAGCTCCAGGGTGTGTGTGTGTGTGTGTGTGTGTGTGTGTGTGTGTGTGTGTGTGTAATTCATTGTGCATGTGGGAAAGACTGCCATTCCTAAGGCTTTGTCCATCTGTTTCTGAGATAGGATCGCTGGCTTGGAACTTGTCAAGCAAGTCAGACTGGCTACACATCCCAGGGCCCACCTGTCTCCACCTCCCCTCCTCTAGGATTGCTAGTTGGCCACCATGCCCTGCTCCATTTTGGTTTGTTTGTTTCTTTGTTTGTTATAGGGGGCCTGGGGATTGAACTCAGGTCCGCATGCTTAGAAATAAGCTTCCTACTGGCTTACTTGTCTCCCCAGATCCCTTATTACATTTTACAAGTTTACCAAGTTTACACATAGCTTCAGAGGTTATAATTTTTGAGATTAGAACAGTGGCTACATTCTCAGATTCTACGCTAAGTACCTCAACTCTTTAGGTTTTTTTTCTTGTCAGTTCTTGGGATCGAATCCAGAGACCTCATTCATCTCAGGCAAGTAACCTGCCTCGGGGCCACATGCAGCTGGTCCTGTCTCTAACCCAGTGCCCTGCCCCCTCCTCCCTCTCTCTCTGTCTCTGTCTGTCTCTATCTCTGTCTGTCTCTGTCTGTCTCTCTCTCTCTCTCTCTCTGTCTCTCTGTCTCTCTCTCTCTCTCTCTCACAGGTGCACACCATAAACTAAATTTAAAATACAGTACAAATAGAAAGTAGAAATGCAAATTTCTGTACCAGTTTGTACCTCAAGGTTTTGAGTGTGTGTGTGTGTGTGTGTGTGTGTGTGTGTGTGTTTTGTCTGATTTAGTCATTTTCAAGATAAATGTTGCCATGGGTTGGAAATAACAGGAAATCACCAAATCCCATGTTTTTCCTAAGAAAGAAACTTTGGAAAGTGTTAAGCTCACTTGTAGTTGTGGAGACAACATGGCTTGGATCCATCTCTAGTCCCCAGAAAGATTCTTTGTCTTGGTTCTTCCCACATTCCCTTCCCCTTACACCCTCGCAAAGCTTCAAGAACTTTACCCTGAATTCCTTCTCTCAACAATTCCTCAGTAGAAGCCTACCAGCAGAAGCTATGGCAAGTGCCAACCCTGCTGGCAGTTTAGAATACAGATCTAGGTAGCCAAGTCCTAACCAATAAAATATCTCTCATTTATTGAGTGCCTGCTGGAAACCAGGTCCCTACACAAACTAGCTAAATCCTTGCTATATGCTCAAAAGGAATTGTAAGCCAGACACGATGCACACCTATAATCCCAGCATTTGGAAGAGTCAGGCTGGAAGACTGAGAGTTCAAAGCCAGCCTGGGTTAATAGCAGGCTTTAGGCCAGCCCTAGCCCCATAGAACAGCATGTCTTGCAGAGAAAATACATTGCATTCAAATATGGAGTGAACCCGGGACAACTGTGAATGGCAGAGTAGGCAAAGTGGGGACGAGCCTTTCTCTGGACCCAAAGCCTACTTTTCTCCTTCACCACCACAAAAGCTCACTACTCCTACCGGGTCCTCACAGGGATGTTAGGGCATGTCTGTTTGACAGTTTTCGTGGAACGTTTCCAGTGGTCAGACACTGGACTGAACCTTTTCATTTGCAGAGTTGTTGTCACCTGTGCGGTTAATGACACTTAAAACACAAACGCTGGTGTATGCACCAAGTACCTGAGTTGTTTTACTTCTTGACACTGGCTTAATCGTGGGACCTCCAGTAAACTACTCACAATCAACAAGAACCAGAGGGGAAATTGAGTTTTCCCGTGTTTTGGTGGAGAGTGTTGAGGTTTCCAGGACTTTAAGACTTTTAATCAGCTCGTTTCTCCCTGGGTGAGAGCTAACAGTTAACCACCTCACACTTCTAAGATTTTCGGAACCTTGCAATGAACTGCTGGGCAGGAGCCCGTCTCAGAAATTTGTAAGGACGGATAGGAATCTGATAGGCAGCAGGAGCCAACAAGAACATTCAATTCTGCACAACTTTAAAGTTCCATGTACAGCCTGCGAGAATCTGGCACGGGGCAGGCGCTGAGGACCACTCAGAAGTGGCACAAGTGACCAACAGATAGGAAAGTCCCCATGCTGAAGACTGGAAAAAGAAACAGTGCAGACCCATAGGAAGGCGGTCCCCCTCCCCCCTTCCTTGCATCCTACGGATCAATTCCAGCCTGTCCAGAAGCCATACGGCCCAGGGAGATGGAGGGAAGGGACAGAGTCGCTGGCTCCCACAGCTCTTTCTCCTACTTACTTGGTCCGAGGTGTCGTCCCAGCTCCGCGCCTCTTCCTGGGACTCTGAGAAGAGGGGCAACCCCAAGCACAGCCCTAGCAGCAGGAGCATGGCGAAGCCAGAGCGCACGACCTCTCTGGGACAGGGAAGGTTTTTCAGGGAGTTGGAGGAACTGCGGCTGCAGAGAAACACGCTGCATCCAGCCCTGCCTTCACCAAAGCCCCGCCCATCAATGTCCCCGCCCCCTTTATGCCCTTCAGGGCATAAAGTCCTGTCGCCTCACTACCACTACCACAGGCCACGCCTCTCTGTCCCTTGGGGAGTTTAGGGGGCATCCTTGGCTCCGCCTACAACTCACCCTGTGATCCCTGGCCTCCGAGTTTTGCCTCCCCTGGGCTCCAAGGTTGACCGCAAGCCAGCTTCCTGCATGCCACCACCTCCAGCATCCAGCTTGAGTAGCTACTGGGTCCCCATGCTCGGTCCCAGGAGGAAAAGACTCCAGACCTGCCCTAGTTGTGTTCACAGCGAAGCAAACTTTGCCCTGCAGGAACCCAGTCTTGTCCTCCCATCCTGCACGCAGTGAACAAACTTCCGGTGGAGCTTGTTTCCTCCGCCTGTAGCTGCCAGGTATATCACTCCAACCCTTCATCCCCGGTTTCCTTCGCTTTAGGACTTACATAATTCCTGTTGCCAAGAGACGTGAGATCAGCACATAGGGCTCACCTGAAGCCTAAAGTTGACAGGGGCCTGCCCTTAGTATCTGCAACCAATGCTAGAGTGACAAATAACACGAGATGACAACTGATGGTCTAAGGCACACAAGCTGCATTGTCCCATTTAATTAATGACATTCTGGTACTGGGGGACAGAAAAGAAAACCTGCGTTCCCTTTTGAGAACACAGAACATTTGAACCTGGTGTGGATGTTAGCTGGGGAATGAATGACATGTATCTTGATTACAAAATGTTGGTTCTATTTCTGACTTGCCACAGGAAAACCACTGCCGGTGAACCTGCCACGCCTGACCTTTTACAACCTGGGCAGTCTTTTTTCCCTGAATGCATATAATGTAGCTGGGCTATGTGTTCAGTGCAAGAGGCAGTTGTCTCAAAGACATATTCTGTGTCTCTGGCAATTCCATCTATATAGATAAGGGTGAGAAATGGGCTTCTGTGACCAAAAATGGGGAAGTGGCTGCCCCCATCCTAGGCATCAAATGCCCCGTTAGACAGCCAATATTAATCATGAGGTCTATAGAAACACGGAGAGTGTTGGTAGTATGATGGTGGATAGAGGGATGTCAGATAACAGAACGGCATCAATTGACACATCGTAACTAGGTAAAAACACACAGGAATACACTTGACAAAAATCAGCAACAGTGGGCATTATGGTTTGAGCAGCTGCCTCCTCTTAAAACACCCCACTTACGTATTCTTAGAGCAATGGTGTTTGTTCTGCAGAGAAATCAGGAGAAGTTCGAACAAGCAAACTTGGTGCTACTGTGAAATAAATGAAAGGAAGATCCTGATCATCGACGTTAATCATTTAATTAGCCTAATCACACAGTAATTTATAAGGCACACAGCCAGCAGGAAGAAAGAGGCTGCTCCAGCCAGGTTTCCACACAGAAACCACATAGAAACCTGGCAGCAAACAGGTTGTTTACAGTTGCTATTCTCACTAAGGAAAAAAAAAAAAAAACTCAGATCTTCTGCAATCAGCTCCACTAGCTCCCGCAGGGAAAAATAACTATTTGTGAACTGAGAGTTCCCATTGCAATGGACAACCTCAGGTTATTGGAAGAGAGACAGTAATGGCTACCATGATTTGGGGTCTTAAACAGACCAGGGATTCCATCGTCTTCATCTCTTACATTCCTATTATCCTGAAATGTTAGATAGGACCATACTCAACATCCCCATCCCCACCCCCACCCCTGCTTCACATTTTACCTATTATCAAATACTCCCTAGCTAAGAGTCACAGCAGCAACATGAAGAAGTGTGTTTTGCTTTCTTTAGACTGAAGTTTCTCCCTCTTCCCAGAACCAAGGTACTGAAAAACACACCTCCTTTACTTTTTAGTCAATCTCTTGATGTGATCAGAAGTTCTCTGAAAACCAGCCTGTTTTATAACTTCTAGCGTTGTGCGTGGGACAGTTAGCTCTGGAATAATCTTTTCATGAGGAGAAAGAGACAAAAGACACATGGAGTGGATAGGTGTTAAGGAAGGAGGAGACTGGTCCACACTGACCCCCTACATGCCTTGGTAGAGGTTCTGCACTGTCTGTTAAAGGTCCTCAGTTCACAATGGCCCACTTACAACCCATCGACTTTATAGTGGACCAGGACAATACACACTTAAGAGAGCATGCTTTGAGTTTAGGGGTTTGTTATATGTTTCCTCCAGACCAGCAATATTTTTTGCTATGTTTTCCTATGATACAAGAATACCATGACATCTGAAGCTTCAGATCGATGGTGTAACCATGAGTATATACAACCAATATATCCTCTAGCAGGTATGTCCAGCCCATGGCTGAGGATGGCTATGAAGACAAATCAGTATAAAAGTGCAAGCTTAGTTGAAACATTGTGAAATAGCCTTGTGATTTTTTTTATAACTATATTGAGTAGTTGTTAAGCATGAATTTTGAAGACAATCATGTTGCCATGTAAAAGGCTGGACACATCTGCCTGAGTACAATACATTGCCAATATTTTGGGATACTGTATGTTGTGTTTCATACATCATTGGGTCAACAAAATACCTATCTATATGTGTGTGAGAGACACTCAACACTTCGTTATAAAATAGAAGCTGGGTTAGATGATTTTGTATTCTATATACTAATAGAAGTAGTCTTAGCCTGTTTGTGATAGGGTCGGGTATGATAGTCAATATCAGACATTTTAAATGCACTTGCATATGAATGATGTTTTCAACTCATGATAGGTGTGTCAAGAGGTAACCCCATTTAAAAAGAAGTACCTACATTTGTAATTTGTAGTATTCTATTGTTCTTTGCTGCACCTGGGCCTCTGCGGGATGTTTGTAGACTCAAATAAGATCTGGCAAAAATTTCCAAGACTGTTGACAGATATTGGCTTCATGCATAAGAATAAGGGGATTGTCTCCTCTTCATTTTTGTCCTTGCAATTCTTTTAGACAGGGACAGTTATGGGTCAGAGATTTCGACTGTGAGTTAGTATCCCTGTCCCTCTGCTTGAGGCCTTATCTATCTACTGGAGATGGGCTCTTTGAGTTCCCTCTCCCCAATGTTGGGCATTTTGGTTAAGGTCACCACCATTGAGTCCTTAGAGTCTCTCACCTCCCAGGTCTCTGGCACTTTCTAGAGGACCCCCCACATCCCCTTACCCCCCCAGAGACTGAAGGAAAGGTGGTCCAATGATGGGCCCAACGTGGGGATCCATCTCATGGGAGGACACCAAGGCCTGACACAATTACTGATGCTATGATGTGGGTGCTTACAGACAGGAGCCTGGCATGGCTGTCCCCTGAGAGGCCCTACCAGCAGCTGATTGAGACAGGAGCAGATACAGCCAACCATTGAACGGAAGTCGGGAATCCCTAGGGTTGAATTTGGGGAAGGATTAAAGAAGCTGAAGGGGAGAGAAACCCCATAGGAAGACCAGAAATCTCTACTAATTCAGATTCCAGAGATTGAACCACCAACCAGTATACACAGGCCAATCAGAGGCCCCTGGCTCAAATATAGAAGAGGACTACCTGGTCAGGCCTTAGTGGGAGAAGATGTGCTTAATCCTTGAGAGACTTGAGACCCAAGGGAAGGAGGAGATCTGGTGGGGGGAGCACACTCTTGGAGGCAAGGGAGAGGATGAATGGGATGAGGTATTGTGGGAGGGGGGACTGAGAAGGGGGCAATGACAGGAAATGTAAATAAATAAAATAATAAAAATTGAAGAATAAAAAGAATATATTCTTATGCATGAAGCCAATACCCGTCAACAGTCTTGGAAATTTTTGCCAGATCTTATTTTTATTGTGCCTACAAACAGCCACAGAAGCTCCTCAAATGAGACATATTTAAATAAGGGCTAAGGTGTTCCCCACACTACTATATCCTCTATTGTGAAAGAAAGAGGGAGACAAAAAGAAGGAAAGAAACTGACAGAAGGAGAAGGGCCAAGGAGATGAAGAAGAAAGTATGAGAGAGTAAATGGTCAAACAATATGTTATATTTGAAGTAAACTGTCTTTTTAAAAACCCATCCACCATGCACAGTAAATATATACCATAAATAGATAGATAGATAGATAGATGATAGATAGATAGATAGATAAAATCTACAGTAGATGCTATAGAGAGGGTACAGTGGATAAAGACCCTCTCTGTGTAATCTTGAGGGCCTAAGTTCAAATACCCAGGACCCATGTGGAAAACCAGGCAAGCTCACCAGGTCACCTGCAGTCCCAGTGTTGTTTGAGGCAAATGCAGGAGAGTCACTGGGGCTTGGTGACCGCCAGCATAGCTCCAGGTATGGAGAGCCCTGTAGCCTTCCATCCCCCCACCATTACACCGTTTTTCTTCACTCCCGATTCTTATTTCTTCAAGGACCTTCTATCCAAATTCTACTCAGAAATAGCTTCAACCTTCTCCAGCAATACACACTTAAAAGTTTCTCTCCCTTGAAAAAGTTCAAAGTTTATGAAATGCCACATTGTAGGCATCAAAATTTCAGTGCTTGCTCATGTGAAAGATATGTGCCATGCCGCTAAGCTAGCATCCGTAGCCTTTAGCTTTTTGAGACAGGTGAACTCAAACTCTTGATTTTTCTACTTTTTTTTCCCCCCACCATTTCACAAATGCCAGATTTGCGGAAGTGTGCTGCCATGCCTGGATTGTAGCAGTACATTTTAATAGATTCCTGAAGACATTAGAAGGCCCAACTAATGTTCATTGGTTTTGCCTTGTTTTCCAGATGTAAACGACAACAAAAATCCAAGCTGGTGTTTCGTGGTCTGGCATTAACTGAAAAGAGCCAGCTGCCATGTCTGCTCAGCATCTACATTCGAACGGAATTCAAAGCCAGGCTGATATCGCTGCTGAAACAGTTATCTGTTGAGCAACCATTTGTCTGTATAGAAACATACATTGATCAAAAATCTTGTAATGAAAAACAGAGTCGTTTGAATTTTCTTTTTAAATGATCCAGTAACAGTTAGGATTGTCATCTTTACAGTATCTGGAGTTACCAACAGGACAAGCCTCAATGTGTCTGTAGGCACTTTCTAGATTATGTTAATTAAGATAGAAAGACTCATCCTAACTGGTGGAGGGCGCCATCCTATGGTCTGGCTGGGGTCCTGAGCTGAAAAGAGAGAGAGAAAGAGAGAGAGAGAGAGAGAGAGAGAGAGAGAGAGAGAGAGAGA
>NC_034605.1:7322944-7326512 GCF_900095145.1 Mus pahari | reverse complement strand
GGAGGGAGGGAGGGAGGGAGGGAGGGAGGGAGGAAGAGAGAGCTGAGCATTAGTGTCTGTCTCTTTCTGTGTGTATGCTTCCTGACTGTGGAGGCCATGCGGACTGTGTCCCTTCCCTTCCCCACCGTTATGAACTATGTCCCTTGAAACATAATCAAAATAAACTCTTCTACCTTAAGTTTTTTGTTTTCAGGTACTTGGTCACGACGGTGAGAAACTGATGCAGACACTCAGAGCAACACTGGTACTCCAAAGCGATCTTGGCCTTGACTTGGAATTATCACTTGGAATAGCACAGAGGAGTTTCCAAACACAAACGGAATAAGACACACATTTGTTCTCCCCTGCAGCCATGTACCTGACGCCCACCTGGTATTTTCTGTGATGCCAGAGCCAGAAGACAGAGAGCCCAGCAGCGCCTGAAGGCAATCCCCACGGAGGGTTTTCAACCTAAAGGGCTGCCAGATGTGTCTCGGGCAGATGTTGGGAGAGCTCCAGAGAATGTACCTGCCAACACAAACGTGTCTGCGGAAGGCTTCTGGCTCCCACAGAGTGTGGGTTTTGTGGGTGGTGCTGAGAGAAGTATCACACGCGAGCTGACTTGGCAGCGTCGCTGGGCTCTCTGGAAGTGCTGATGGGCAGGCTGCCTGGCTGGCAGAGAGGGGGTCTCTGTGGCATGCAACACGGTGTGCGACAGGTACCAAACACATGGGTACAGACGTGCAGAGAGGATAACGCCATCCTTTCTCTTTCCGAATCTCCAGGCTGTCTGGTGAGAACAGCCTGGACCTACTTGCCAGTTTATAGAAATCTTCGTATACAGCTGTTCTGGTTTGTTTTAAAATCCTTTTTCTGGTATCCCCCTGGGTTATATAAGGCCATATTCATGCAAGTGTATGCTATACTTGGAGTACATTTCTCCCATTCCCCACCCACCACAATTTTCTATTCACCCCTTCTTGGTCAGTCTCCTTAGTTCCTGTAGACAGTTTTACATCTACTCCCCTGCCTCATGCACATACGTGATTTTATCTTCTTGCATAAAATCTAAGATCCAGGGAGAGCAGTTCAGAGCACTCACTTTTACAGAAGACCTGGGTTTTCTTTCTTTCTTTCTTTCTTTCTTTTAATTTATTATATGTAAGTACACTGTAGCTGTCTTCAGACACTCCAGAAGAGGGAGTCAGATCTTGTTACAGATGGTTATGAGCCACCATGTGGTTGCTGGGATTTGAACTCTGGATCTTTGGAAGAGCAGTCGGGTGCTCTTACCCACTGAGCCATCTCACCAGCCCAAGACCTGGGTTTTATTTCCAGCATCTGTGTGGGTGACCCATGATCACCTAGAGCTTTAGTGCCATGGAATCCAGTGCCCCCTTCTGACTTCCACATGCTTGTGGTACACGTACAGTCTCTCAGCTAAACACTCATAAAGTAAAATAAAATAAAATAAAATAAAATAAAATAAACATTTAAGATCCGCTAATGAGAGAAGATTTTGGTCTTTCTGAGAATGACTTAATTTTCCTAACAGGATTATCATGTGTCTTGAAAATGATGTGAATTCATTCCTTTTGATGGCTGAAACAATTCCATTACATATTTTTTTGTTGTTGTTCAGAGAAGCAAGTCAATATTTTCTTCCTCAACGTAGAATTCTTTTTTTTTTTTTTTTAAGATTTATTTATTTATTATATGTAAGTACACTGTAGCTATCTTCAGACACTCCAGAAGAGGGCATCAGATCTTGTTACAGATGGTTATGAGCCACCATGTGGTTGCTGGGATTTGAACTCCAGACCTTCGGAAGAACAGTCGGGTGCTCTTACCCACTGAGCCATCTCACCAGCCCCAACATAGAATTCTTAATCTTCTCATCTATTGTTTGGGTTAGTTCTAATTTCTAGAATGTTCTTAGGAAATGGAACCTGGAGGGAAAAGAAAAATATCATTCTAGTGTGCCTGACATTTTCTAGGGGGTCTGTGTGCTTGTTTTGGTAACAGTGTGCATCTGAGTATGTATGTATATATGTACATATGTATGTGTGTAAGTACGTATGTACGTATGTGTGTATGTATGTGTGTATGTATGTGTGTATGTACACGTTTGTGATTGGATATTGTCATGGTTTGAATGAGAAATGTCCCCTACAGGCTCAGATATTTGGATATTTTTCTCTGGTGGCCTCATTTTTATGGGGGCTTCAGAAGTATGGCTTGCTGGAGGAAGTATGTCACTGAGGGTGGGCTTTGAGATTTTATAGCCTTCACCCCACTTTCAGTAAGCTCTCTACTTCATGCTTGTGGCTCAAGATGTGATTTCTCTGCTTCTTGCTCTCCACTCTATGTCTGCTACTTGCTGCCACACCTCCCTGCACTGACGGACTCTTACCATCTGGAATTCTGTCTTCCTTAACTTGTCGTCGCCACAGAAGCGGAAAGGCGGCTTCTGCAGACGGGTGTTGCTTTATATGTGTATTTATGTGTGTGGCCACTCTCTGCATTTTCTCTGCCATAAGATCTGTTTTTATTTTTAATGGTATTATTAGAAATAACAAGAGCTAGGGATATAGCTGAGTGATTAAGTGTTTGCCTAATATCATTTGGCCTTGGATTTGATTCCCCAGTACTGCCAAAAATGGGGAATAAAGAGAGTATGTTTTAGCTTCTTCTATCAACTACACATGGCATGCATATCAAAGGAGAATGCTGGCCTCTGAGGTACTATTTTACACAGTCATTTCTGTATTCTGCTACTAATGGTCTGACTTAACCTTGTAATGTAGTTTCTATCATTCATTCAATCTATCTATCTATCTATCTATCTATCTATCTATCTATCTATCTATCTATCTATGATTATATATCATCTGTCTATCATCTATCTATCCACCCATCATCTATCACCTATTATCTATCTATCTATCTATCTATCTATCTAGCTAGCTAGCTAGCTAGCTAGCTAGCTAGCTAGCTCATCCCTCTCATCTCTATTTATTTCTGTCTCCTTTAAGACAAATTATTGCTATGTATTCCAGGCTGGCCTCAAAGTCATGACCTTCCTACCTTACCCTGCCCAATTGGGGTTACAGGAGTCTGCCACTGTGCCCACTAGCCTCTCTTGTTTAAATATTTTTCAGGTTTTACCACCATTTCAATGGGAATAATGTCTAATGTAGCTTCCTGACCACAAAAGGGAAAGACAACTTATGGACCACATGCCAGCATGTGGAAAACACAGCTAAGTGTTTTCCATGCCTTACCTTATTTGTTCCTCGAGATAATCTGCAGAGCACAGATAAAAATACCGCTTCAGAGAAATGCAGCAACTTCCCCAAAAGGACAGAGCTATAAACAATGGTGTGGGGGGGGGGGGTTAATAAATCCAGGGTTGTCTGAAGAACAACTGCAGAGATTTTGTTTCCTCGTAAGGCTTCTGTGCTTTTATTGCATATTTGGTTTGTGTTTTAGCAGACTCCAAATCTTTCTAAGTCACTAAATTCTCAAGGCTACTGAGCATATCACTGGGCAAAACAAAACACACACACACACACACACACACACACAC
>NC_034605.1:7305862-7322914 GCF_900095145.1 Mus pahari | reverse complement strand
GTAGCTGTCTTCAGACACTCCAGAAGAGGGCATCAGATCTTGTTACAGATGGTTATGAGCCACCATGTGGTTGCTGGGATTTGAACTCCAGACCTTTGGAAGAGCAGTCGGGTGCTCTTACCCACTGAGCCATCTCACCAGCCCCCAGGCCCTGCTTTCAACCTCCAACGTACAGACAGAAAGGAGGGGCAAGGAAATATATATGATAGATTTTGTTATGCACAAATGATGCACTTAGTAGTGACAGAAGGCAAGACATTTGCCTGCATTATTATTGGCGCAATAAACTACAAACTTTGTTATTTAACACAGCACAGATTTATTGTCTTAGACTGCTGAAGGTCTGTGGTTAGTGAGAATCTTTTGCCTGCATCTCCAGCTACTACAGCCTCCCTGTATTCTGTGACTTGTGGCCCTGTATCCCTTCACACCCTGCTTTTTCATGGCATCTCCTTTCTGACTCCCTCTCTCTCTCTCTCTCTCTCTCTCTCTCTCTCTCTCTCTCTCTCTCTCTCTCTCTCGTAAGGACCCTTCTCATCATAGGGCTCGCCCAGATAACTCAGATCTCATTCCAAGAATCTTGACTTAACCTCAACACCTTCAAAGTCAACACCTTCAAAGTTCTTTTCACCATGTAAGGAACATACTCTCAGGTTCTGGAATTGAGGACATGAACACGTCACTCAGCCTACTGCCATCGTAATATACCTGGTGTCCTTCCCTACAGCCTGAACTTTGTACTTCTGAGAAGAGAGAAGCATTTTCTATAGGGAAGATGAGTATGTCAGTAAAGTGCTTACCTTGCAAACATGAGGACCTGACTTTAGAGTCACATTAAAAAAAAAAAAAAAGCCAAGGATAGTGATGTGCACTAATAATTCTAGTGCAGGAAAGTCAGAGATAGGAGGATTCCTGAGTCTCACCGGCCAGTCATCCTTGCTTGCTCGCTTGATGAGTTTCATGCCAGTTGAGAGATTTTGACTCAGAACACAAGATGGGGAAGAGATGGAGCAATGAATGAACAAGCATGGGGACCGGAGTTGGGATCTCAACACCTATGGCTGCATCTACACCTGGATCACTGGGGTCTACTGGCCACCCTCATAGCTCCAGAGTCAGTGAGAGACGCTATCTTAGACAGTAAGGCAGACAGCGACAGAGCATGACCCCCAACATCTTCCTCTGGTCTCCAAAGCCAACTCACATGCACAATCCACACAAAGAAATAAACTTTTAACAAGTACAAGCACGTCGGGGTAAAGATGTAGAAAAGACTAGAGATTTCTCAAAGCTTTTGGTTTCCTAGACTTTTTGATGGTTGGGCTCCTGGGTGACAGCTGATTAAGGGCTGTAATCATTAGCAGTGACTTTTGATGCCATCTGTAAAAATTCTTCAGAGGAAAAAGGTTTCTTGATGAAGTCTTCAGAGTTTAAGACTTTTTTTCAATATGTTAAGTCCATTTGTACCCAAGCTCTCCAATGCAGGGAACATCGGTTAGCTGACTGGCTCGTGAGTTCACTATACCTCTACACTTTCTGATTTATAAGTTTCCAAATAAATTTATAAGTATTTGCTCTAATATACATGCCCCAGTTTTATCTCTATAATTGTGGTCAAATATCCTGACCAGAAGCAACCTTAGGGGGAAAGGATTTTACTTTTAGCTTACTGTTTTAGGAGTGGTGGTTTGAATAGACATGGCTCCCAGAGACTCATGTGTTTCAACGCTTGGCCCATAGGGAGGGGCCCATTAGGAGCTGTGGCCTTGTTGGAGTAGGTGTGGTCTTGTTAGAGGAAGTGTGTCAGCGTGGAGGTGGGTTTTCAAGTGTCTTATGTTCAAGCTCTGCCCTTCTGGTGCCTTCAGATCCTTCTCCAGCACCATGTCTGCCTGGACGCCACCATGTTTCCCTGCTGTGATAATAGACTAAACTTCTGAAACTGTAATCCAACACCAGTTAAATTCTTTCCTGTATAAGAGTTGCTTTGGTCATAGTGTCTCCTCACAGCCATAAACCAACTGAGACACTCAGTTATAATCCATCATTGTGGTGAAGTCACATTGGCAAAAGCTCATGTATTGAGTCACCTCACATCCACAGTCAGAAGCAGAGAGAAATGAACGCATGTGCATTTAAGACCCAGCTGTCTTTTACTCTTATGTGATCCAGGGTCTCAAGGCAGAGAGCTGCACCACCTACTTTCAGGCTGGGTTTTCCCACTCAATTGGAGATGAAGATAGTGCCCCATAAACTGCCTAGAATTCCAACCTGATCCAGACAATCCTTTGCTGACATTCTTCCCAAGTGATCCTAGCCTATCCATTTGACATTTGAGCTAATCACAATCCCCTGTATATTCACTCATCTATGCTATTGTATGAACCTTCATATATATCACACACTACAAACATGTATATATTGCCAGAGTCAATCTGTAATAGCTTTAAGATGTGACTATTTAAATAGGCTTGTTGGATAGAAAAGGCTTAATTACCCATAAATTCCTCCTGTAACAGAAAGCATGTATTTACTTAACGACACTGTGGTAAAGCTCTAATTACATTATTGCCCCAGTAACAGCTGGCAGGACCATCAGCTCCCAGCACGTAGCCCTGTTTTATTTGCAAGTTCCTCCTCTCCAGTTTAGACTGTAACCCTAAAGTGATGACCACTGTCTGCCATCTAGTGGAGACAGACATTCTAGCCAATCTGAGGAGCGGGGGTTAACTGCCTTTTGAGTGAAAGCAACAGAAACTTCAGAGAAAACAGGAACTTTTGCACAAATGTGCAGCTAAGCTAAAATATCCTTCCTAGTGCTTCTTACCCCATGCTCCTGATGTCTTGTTCTTCGGTTACCCTCCATTCGTACCTCAGATGGGCTATCCTCCTCTATTCATACTTCAGATGGGCTATCCACCTCTATTCATGGGCTATCTGCCCCTATTCTACCCACTTCCTGCAGAACACTCCGTTGTCTTCCAGCGATGACCTTACAACAAAGATGTGTTGGCTCGTGACAGGCAATGGTGTCCTCTGGGTGCTGAGGGAAAATGGCGTAGCTGATGGGAGATGAAAACCAGTGATGGCCCGGCGCTCTTCCCGGCTGATCTCCTCAGCCTTGCTAGCCACATGACCACTGTTTGAATAAACCCTTCCTCTTAGAAGATGAATTCTCCCTTCTGTGGTTTTTGGTTTCTCCTCTGAATCACTACTGGCCCCTTCGTCCACGTTGCTAACTTTCTTGTCTATGTCCTGAGCCAATTTCTTCATCTTATTGACCTGACGGAGTCATTTCTGAGTCATCGATCTTTTTGAAAAGTCAGACCCTGAAATCTCTTTCTGGCATTTCATTTTATCTCATTGTTGCTGGTTTCCAGTCTTGAGGAGTTGCAAGCTGGGCGAGGTATCATGTGAGTCAAAGAATTAGTAAAAATATTATATTGTTTAAAAAAATAAAAGAGAAACCCAATTAAAAAATAGCTTACTTGCTCTAGCTGAGAAAGTAATGTTGTATACAAAATACATCTATCCAAAGATGTCATATAACAACACTAACCCCAAATATTTCTATTTTGGACCCGTGTTCTTAGGCTACTCTCTATTCACATTTCTTATGGGCTCCCTGCCTCTATTTATATCTCAGATGGGCTATCTGCCTCTGTTTAGATCTCAGATGGGATATCCACCTCTATTCATATCCCAGATGGAATATCTGCCTCTATTCTACCTCTACTCGTATCCTAGATGGGGTGGCCACCTCTATTCATGTCCCAGATGGGCTATCCACCTCTAATATCTCAGATGAGTTACCAACCTCTAATATATCAGATGGGCTATCTGCTAAGTCAGGAAATAAGCTAGTTGGGAGGAGGGAGGGTGCTCTGAAGCAAGTGAAAAAAGAGAAGAAAACCTTCTACAGAACAGCTGTAGCTCCTTAAGAGTTTGACTTTCAGGAGTTTACTATCCCAGTACAAGCATCCCTGTGAGTTGTTCCCAAAATATGGTCTGGCAGCCTCTGTGTAAAGTTCAGACACAGCATTAATAATCACAATGTCAACATCCAGTGCAGACACTATTCAGTGAGACTTGGACATGCTTCATTTACTGCAAAGCTCCTCACGGTCGCCTTCGACTTATCTTTAGAATGCCCTTTATTAAGTATTCATTCCCATGTGGACATCAAGTCTCTGAAACTCTGTCTCCTTACACTTTCCACATCATCCACTTTGCCTGTTATTAAAGGAATTTCCAATGGGTTTAGAGGGTCGTTCTGTGATAGAATATTTCCTAGCCTGAAGATGGTCCCCAAATTCTTTTTCATTCTTCAAACTGAAGTTGGAAGTTATTTCCTTTCCCTTTAGATCAGAGATGTCTCTCTGACTTGGTTTACCCATTAAATGCTATAAACATATGGAATCCAAGACTGGGTCTTAGTGGTCTACAGTTTACACTTCTGAGTGTTCAGGATGCTCTTCTTGAGAGCCATCTTGCTCTGTATATCATGTGGTAATTTTGTAGACAGGAGAAGTCAGGCGCTGCAGTGGTGACTTCCGACCCTGGCGAGGTCGTTAGATGCTGGAGCCTAGAGGAATCTCTGCTTGCCTACAGCCCCAGACAACACTACACAGAGCAAAGGAACCTCCGATTGAACCCAGCAAAACTACGGACTCGGGAGACTTATTAAATTGTTTCAATAACACAGCAGAAGGAAAGCAGAACATTCCTGGTACCGACCTGCCTTGGCCCAGTGATTGCTGCCAAACTGCACCTCAAAGGAACAGCTGGCAGAAGCTCAGAGTTCCTGGGGTGAGTTACAGAAAGGACCAGTCTCATCCATTTGAACTCCCTCTGCCCCCGGCCTTCTCATGGCAGGCTTAGCCCTGCTCATTTTTATGCCATGGAGACTGGCTACCTGCCCGGCTTCTTCCAACCTTTGATTTCATTCCCTGGATTCAGACTCTGTCCTCCTTTCTGGCATGGAGTCTCCATAGGATAATAAGTTCTTAATAACCTCCTCTTTGTCTTCATACTTGGATGGCAGTCATATCCTCTCCAGCTTCGCTGGGGACATTTCTATAGAGGTTAAGTGGGGTGGGGGTGGGAAGATCCACCTTGAATCAGGGCAAATTACACACACACACACACACACACACACACACACACACATGCTCGAGTGCACGCACGCACATACAAACACCTTGAATTCTTTCTTTTTTTAAGAGTTACCAAGCATCTTTAGATTGTTTCTTACATATTTTTTTCAAAGAAAACTCAAGCTCCCCAACTTGTTGTAATTTATAGACCCCAAATTCTTTTTTAATATTGGGATGATCTAATAGTCATAAGTTAGAATCTCTTTCTACTCAGAACTTTCAGTACAGCAGAGTAATTGGTCTGAGAAATGAATCATTAGGTTCCTTTAGCACAGCCTTGCTGGCTCTGTCTTTCTTTGGGTTTATATTCCCCAAGGCATGCTTTATTCTTTACAGTTTGATGTTGTGTTGCAAGGAAACAAGTCAGATAAACTGTTGACTGGCATTAAGCCATCTTTGCTGGGTTGCCCATCTCTTTATATCTCTTAATTCTATCCTGTATGCTTCAAACACAGTTTGTATGTGGTCCTATGTACAGAGGCCCGAGGTCAAGCTTCCTCCCATTATTCTCTGCTCACTTGCTGTGAGATTAAAGCTCACTGAGTTGGCTAAGCTAGCTGGACAATGGGTTTCAGGAATCTGCCTGTTCTGCCCCCAATTCTAGGTTTACAGGAGCCTGCGCAGCCACTTTCTGCCTTTTCTGTGGGTTCTGAGCTCTGACTCAGATTCACATGCTTGCCTAGTAGTACTTATTGTTAGCAATTATTATGTTTCCTTGTGACATGTCATATATTCAAAGTCTTATACTTTATTCATATTTACCCCTGCCCCGATCAACCTCCCTCCTATTCACTTGACTCTCCCCTCCCTCCCCAAATGGTCTCCCCTTTGGCTATTCATTTTATTTATATTTATCTTGAGATTATAACACAACTATAACTTTTCCTTCCCCTTTCTCCCTCCAAACCCTCCCATATACCTCTCTCCACTCCTTCAAATCCATGACTTCTTTTTTCATTAGTTGTTACTGTGTGACATGTGCATGTGTGTGCACATATGTATGTGCATATATGTGTGCATGTTCCTAACTATAACCTGCTCAGTCCTACAGCATTACTTTTATGTATGTTTTTAGGGTTGTCCATTTGACACTGGACACCCGATTGCTA
Source organism: Mus pahari (assembly GCF_900095145.1). NCBI lineage: Eukaryota > Metazoa > Chordata > Mammalia > Rodentia > Muridae > Mus > Mus pahari. Next base: position 7,316,652 of record NC_034605.1, on the reverse strand, counting down.
TGCTTGTCCCTGTGGAAGGCCACCTCTCTTGCTCCCAGCTCTCCTCTCAGCGTCCCTCAGCTGCTTATAGTTCTCAGGGTTGAAGCCTCATGTGCTTTTCCCTGTAGAGTTTGTCACCTCCACTGGTGTCATCCTTGCTCAGTTCGTGTTTGGGCAATCCATGTTGGGTGTAGTTTCTGACGATACTAGGTGATGCAATTTCACAGCAGACTCCCTGATCCTCTGGCCCTTGCAATTTTTCTGCCCTCTCTTCCACAATGTTTCCTGCGTCCTAGGATGGGAATTGTAATGACTACTCCTGGCTGTCAACTTGACTATATCTAGAATGAACTGCAATCCAGAATCGGAGGGCTCACCTGTTGTGATCCAAATCTTGAAGCTGGAAGGTACAAGCTTCTGACCTGGATCTCGGCATGGAGATCTTCAGGAGTAGTGGCCATGAAAAGCTTAGGCCCAGGCAAAGTAGTACATGCCTTTAATCCCAGGAGACCGAGGCAAGGAGCTCTCTGAGTTCAAGGTCAGCCTGGGACAAAGCCAGTCCCAGATCCAGGTGTGGTGGTACACACCTTTAATCTGGGCCACACCTTCTGCTGGAGACCTACGTAAGGACATTCATTGGAATGAGGAAGATTCACTCTTTGACTGCTTGCACTTGCTGGCACATCTGTTGGAATCTACTTCTACAGAAGACCAGCTGAAACAACTAGCCTTGTGGGACTGAGCAGCTACTATGTTCTTGGATGTTCCATTCACAGCTACCCACTGTTAGGTTAGTTTGACTACAGGCTGTAAGTCATCACACTAAATTTCCTCAGTATAGAGAGACATTCTAGAGAACCCTGACTAATACAGGAATGTTTTGTTGATGTATCCATTGGGCCTGGACTCCATAACTCTGCATTTTGATTGGTTGTGGTTTTTATAGTGGTCTCCATCTTGAAAGGACAAGCTTCCGTGATGCCAGGTAGAGACAAGCCTTATCCGTGGATATAAGTGCTTCCCCACTTACTGATCATGATATTATCATCCCATCTCTCCTTACATGTCTCCTTACAATTTCCTCTCATTAGAAAGAAGAGTTGGGTCTATTGCCCTGACTCTGGACTGGACTAATTAGGAGCATGAGTAAGGGTCAGTAAATGCGGATTACATTAAAACCAATAAGGACTGTCTTTTCCTTTGCTACAACCATATGATTTGACATGCTCTTAAAACATTCTTGGGAAGCAAGAGAAGTGACCTGAAGTGAAAGAAGCACACAGTGCTACCTGGAGATCAAAATGTCTTAGTTAAACTTGCTTTAATAATATGATTAATAAAGCGAGGCTTGGTGGTACACACCTTTAATCCCAGCACTAGGGAGGCAGAATCAGACAGGTCTCTCTGAGTTTGAAGCCAACCTGTTCCACAGAGAAAGTTCTAGGATGGACAGGGACACACAGTGAAACTCTGCCTTGAAAAATCAAAAACAAAACAAAACCAGAGATAATATTATTAATGATAATAATAGGCATGCATTCAGTGTGATGCAAACATAGATGACCATCACATGTTCTCATGGGTATTGTTATCCTTATCTTTTACTTATGGGCATTAAAGTATGCAAATATTGCTCAAACATGAAATCGCTAGTGAGTCAGAGAGGCAAGCTGCCTATGAGATAGGTAGTGAGGATTTGGAACCAGGCTGCTTACTCAGCCCCTATTGTCACCACCACTCTATGCCCATCTTTCTAGATCCCCTCTATTCACTGCCTGTAATGGCTCTGTGAACGTGAATGGCTCCGGCCATGTGACAACCACACTGAGCCATGCCTCATCACCTTCGAGAGGATCCATCCGAATGAGCTCTAGCGTGCCCACGGCTCAGACATATCCATCCATCCTCTACGCTTGTTACAACTTGGAGAGAGACCTGAATCGACACAGGAAGGAGATCTTGACCAGCAGATGGATTCTGACATCAGGTATTTGATGATCCAGGTTCTGAAGGTGCTCCCTACTTTTCCAGAAACATCGAGACACCGTAGGAAGAATGCCTAAAGCTGTTATACTTCGGTTGACCTATGGTGACTGATAACTCTGCACCCCTAGTCTCATTATCTCTAGGGGGGGGGGGGAGATGGTATGAATTTGAATGTTGAACACCAGAAGCACAGGAAAGAAGATGACCTAACAACAAAGATTTTATTGGCATAAAAGCCAAAGAGAGCACCAGTTCCATAGTCCCTAGGTTATGTGTTTACTCATGGTGCAGATATTTTGTTCCAAATATTTTTCTCCCAAAGTGTTTTCATATCGTGGATCTAAATGACACTAACTTGTACCTGTACCTAATGTAAGGAAACAGATATGGCCAGATGGTAGAGCATTGTCTTTAAGATAGACAATCCTTTAAAACCTCTAACAAGCTGGATGGTGGTGGCACACGCCTTTGATCCCAGCACTCGGGAGGGAGAGGCAGGCAGATTTCTGAGTTCGAGGCCGGCCTGGTCTACAGAGTGAGCTCCAGGACAGACAGCCAGGGCTATACAGAGAAACCCTGTCTCGGAAAAAAACCAAAAACCAAACCAAAACCAAAACAAAACAAAACTCTAACAAAATGCTTCGGCTTCACTATGAGGAGGAGTAGTTAGAGCTCATATTTTTATAAAAACACATATTTGTTGTATTGTGCATCTTTGGACCTGGTGAACCAGGAGGGGAGGTTAAATATGGCTACATATAAATTAGCTTAGCTTTGATTTAGGACTTCTGAACGTATTCCTGGACTGGGGGGAGCCTCAGGGCAGAGATTGATTGCTGCACAAGCATGAGGTCCCCTGTGGCATCCCTGACACTCAAGTCACAGCCAAATGTGACAGTCATGAATGTGGCCCTAGCATTAAGGCAACAGAAACAGATCCCGGCCAGCTAGCCTAGCCAAAATAGTGAGCTCCCGGTTCATCAAGAACCACTGTTTAAAAAAAAAAAAAAAAAAGGTTGGAGAATACATCCAATATCAACCTTTGACCTCCACACAAGCACGCACAGGCAAGTGCTCCTATATATAGATGTGCTCTAGTTGTCTGTCTGTCTATCTATCTATCTATCTATCTATCTATCTATCTAGGATAAAACTGAGCTTTTTATAAGCAAGCAGTTGCCACTGTCTAAACTACATAACACATTCAGTGGCAACTTTCAGATTTATTGGTATTTCTTAGAACTCTCAATGAGTACTCACTAAGTTATCACTCCATCCAAATGTCATGAAATAGTGTGATTTTTTTTTCTTGTGCATTTACTGCTGACTTTCCGCACACATAAAAGTGAATATTCTTGTGGTCTTTATAATATTGATTTTCATCTTGTAAATCATGAACACTTGCAACAGTGGGTAGCTTCGGTTCATTACGTTATCAAAGCCTGGGCATAGAAGATGGGGAGGAAGGGTCACAGGTTCAGGACCCAGTGACCTGAACACACATGCCCTTCCCAATGAAAGTTGCTGAGTTTCCAAACATCAAGAGAGAGCAAACATGGTGTTTTTCCTGGAGACCTTGGCATTTGGAGACAAGTTAGCACCATGAAAAAGGAAATGTGACCCAAGCTGCTCCAAGTTTGGTTTCTTCAGAGATAATTCTGAATATCAATTTAAAGTCAGTGAGGATAGAATAGTGAGTGAAAGGGACTAGATAGAATATTGAAAAATTATAATTATTTATGAAAAATGTGCCATTGGGCCTAACTTGTCCCAAATCATTTTCTTGGTGGAGAATGCCAAGCCGTAGCAGTTCCTTCCCATGAGGGCTTGGTGTTAGTTCACCCAGACCACCCAAGAGGGGGTGGAGGACCCCTGTTCTCTCCTGCTGTACTTGAAATTATACTTAGTTATAGTCTGCTTCCCAAGTGTCCATATTTTGTGACAAGGAAAGTAAAATTCTGCTAGGCTCGGGCAATACACACAATGTCCTCAGTGTTCAAGTCTCTCTGGTCTACAGTGAATAATAAATAATTTCATATGCTACCCAGTGTGCAAAATCAAGGAGACAGGAAATATATGTGGATGAGTTACTTGTTTAGAAGAAACCAAAAAGAAAGAAAAGTAGCCATATAACAAAATAATTTATGATGAAAAAAAATCCCCAAAACCAGTTGAATACATACGTCTTTATTTGCTCTTCACAATAAGCAGAAAAACAGACTGCCAGGCACCGAGCTACGATCTGCTCTCCCAAATCGGAAACAAAGAATTAGTTTTGTGGGTAAGTATAGCTAACGATTACAGAGCTCTATCTTTGTGTGCCCAAATGTCTTCACACCCAGATCTACACTCCCTTTCATGAACATGATTTGTAAATGTTATTTACTGGGCATTTAGCAAGTTTGCAAAAATTTTACTTATTTCTTTACTTTTATTACTTTGAATTGTGTATGTGACGCGTGTGTACATGCATGTGTGTGTGTGTGCATGTGTGTGAACATGTGAGTGCAGGTGTCTACTGATGTTAGAGGTGTTGGAGCAGTCTGGACATGGTTGTGAGCAGCTTGCCGTGGGTACTAGAAGTCAAACTTGGGTCCTCTGAAAGAGGAGCGAGTGGTCTTAACCACGGAGCAACCACCTTTCCAACCCCAGTGCCAAGCATTCCAAATACATGACCATACTTAATGCTCTAAAGATTCATGATGTAGAGATGATTAATGTCCTAGCTCAAGCTGTCACAATTAAAAACACTGTGAGCTGAGCATATTGAATAATAGAAATTTACTCTTAAAGTTATAAAGGATGAATGTCTAAGATCCAGTTATCATAGGGGGCCCTTCTTGATCTGTGCACTGCTTTCTTTCTTTCTTTCTTTCTTTCTTTCTTTCTTTCTTTCTTTTTTTTTTTTTTTTTTGGTTTTTTGAGACAGGGTTTCTCTGTGTAGCCCTGGCTGTCCTGGAACTCACTTTGTAGACCAGGCTGGCCTTGAACTCAGAAATCCACCTGCCTCTGCCTCCCGAGTGCTGGGATTAAAGGCATGCACCACTACTCCTGGCTTTTTTATTTTTTTTAAAGATTTATTTATTTATTTATTATATGTAAGTACACTGTAGCTGTCATCAGACACTCCAGAAGAGGGCGTCAGATCTCGTTATGGATGGTTGTGAGCCACCATGTGGTTGCTGGGATTTGAACTCTGGACCTTCGGAAGAGCAGTCGGGTGCTCTTACCCCCTAAGCCATCTCACCAGTCCCTGCTGCTTTCTTATTGAGTCTTCATGGGGAAACTTATAAGGACACAACTCCTACTGGATTACGGACCTCACCCCTCTGACATCATTTAACTGTCTTTTTTTTTTTTTTTTTTTTTTTTTTTTTGTTTTATTTTTTTTTTTTTTTTTTTTTTTTTTTTTCTTTACTCTAAGTCTTGCTATTGTGGGTGTGGTCTATGGATTTGAGAGGGACACAATTCAGTCTACAGCAATGGGAGATGATGCTTATCCCAGAGTGAGCAAATAGTAGAAGCAGGAATGACCTAAAAGGACAGATTCTTAACTACTATTGTTAAGGGAAAATTCTAAGTTGCCCCAAAGCCGGACAATCCAATAATCACCATGATGTCTTGGCTATTTGTCTGTCTATATGATTTTCTTACAGATGTCAACACATGCCTCATTAGTTAGCACAGTGCTTTCACGAGTTGGCAATAATTAGCACACATGCATCTACATATCAAAAGTAAATGCTTGGAAAGTGTGCATACCTGCCATTTCATATGAACATCTAGCATTTTATGTGACTAGTTCATGAACCAACTCATCATCTCAAGCTAGCCACACTGCCTTTCCTTGGACCTGGACCTCATGCTATCTCAAAGGGAATGTCAGTCTCTGAAGTAGGTCCTTGAGTTTATGCCTTGCTAAGTTCATCATCTGAGTCATACCCAAAGTGTTCTTTATTAAAAGGGGATACCATCTGTCTTCTCCCTTTCTATCTCTGTTGAGGTCTTTCTGCCTGGAGCGCAGAATCCATGCTCCTCTGGCCTGATACATGTGTTCTCATTTGCCTACTCCTCTTCTTTCCCTCCATCTCCTGACGTATTGATATATCCCCTCTTCCTAGGGTCATGCTCATCCTGTGTCACAGACGTACCTCGCTTGGGTTCCCGATCTGCATGGAACTGGGTCTCTTGGTTGCAGGTGAGCGAGGATTTGGCGAATGAGTGACAGACAGTTAGAGAGGGTGTAAAACTGAATGTATTGATTAAAATGAGCATCACATTTTTAATACAGAACAAACAAGAAAAGCGGGGCAGGATACATCCACTGTTAGTGACACATGACAAAGGATTGAATACATGAAAAGACCAGGGGGTGGGACCAGGCAGCTTGAGGAGGAAGCCAGGTGCAAGGCTAGTCAATAGTTAAACCCCACTGTCTGGGGTCCCCAGTAAATCCTCATTATGCTGTTCCTTTGGGCCTAGCAGAAAAACCTGTTTTGGGGGGGGTTCTGCTAATGCAATACCACAACCCCCCTATTTCCTAGGCCTTGGTAAGCTTTGCCCTGAGCTTGGCTCTGTTCTTTGTGATGCTTAATCAGTTTCACCAGGTCTTTACTAGAAGTGAATTAGAATGTTAATGAATAGGTAACCTTTCCTGTTGAATTCTGAGCTCCTGGCTTTAAGGAATTTTTTAGGACTTTGGAACACTGGTGGAAACTTCACCTATGGTAAAAATTCAATCTTTAAAGGCATTAATAATATTGAAAGAGAGCATACACCATACTAACATGCGGATTCATGTATATAGATTATTGGAAATGCCAAGACTCTAGGAGACTGAGTCTCCTTGAAACTCCTTTTCTCATGTTTTTAGACCTGATGTGAGTCACTACTAGAGTGGGCGTGGCAATCCCGTTTCCTAAGAGCATGCCCAGTGAGCCTGTAGCAATCACCCCTATCCTTGTAGACCCAGCTGATAAAACCCCCGCCTTCTCTCCACGTTTCCAGTTCAGTGGATCCCATTCTTGTACTGGGCATGACCTAATTGTCCCTCATCCAGTGTATTTCTGTCCTCCTCCGCTACTGTAGTGAGAGATCCCAGGATGTTTCCCATGCTTTCTTTTATGGTTTGGTACCCAGTACATAATAAAGCCTCCACTAATGTTTGCACTATGTGAACTAAATCCATTAATTGTCCCCATTAGGTGCTTAGTGCTCTCCCTTTATTTACCAATGGGCTTGTTGTCCATCTTTCAAAGACATGGATTTTTCACCCTGTTTTCTCTTTAAATCACTTCCCAGAAATTAGTACATGGTGTCGTAATAACACAGTAACAATTTTATAATTCATAGTTTGTATTCTCACCGTATGACTCACTAGAACGACGGAACCACTATGCCAACAGAGATGAGGGGCAGCTAGAGGGGAACACTTCAATTCATGAACATCTTCCCTGAGAAGTGAGCCCTGGTCCCCTGCATCAACTTCCCCTGTTCTTTACAGATAGCAACTGCCAAGTTATCAAAGTGAGAGGAGAAGATGGGAACCGTGAATCACTCTTTTTCTTCTCATATTTTTCCTAAATGCCTCTTTTTCTCTTTTTAATGTTTTTAGATTTATTTATTTTGTGTGTGTGTGTATTTTGTATTTGTGTGTGTGTGTGTGTGTGTGTGTGCACCAACATGTGGGTGCTGGTAATTGAACCTGGGTCCTCTGCAAGAACAGCCAGTGCTCGTAATCACCGAGACATTCCTCCAGCCCTCCTGCTGCTATTTAAATAAAATAATTTTTTATCTCCAGACACTGTGAGGTTAGCTCTTCTTTCTGGGTTTCTTCCTTACTATAGTCCCTTACTTGAACCTTTACGGAGGGTGATAATTATCTTCAAATCTCTCTGATGAGATCAATTAAAATCAACAAAATCAAGGGTGGGGAATGCACAACTGTCTAACCCTGGGTCTGACCCTGACTCATGCTCACAGCCCAGGAACTGCTCCTGGCCCTGCTGTTTGAATAACCCCAGCTTTCCCTTCCACCCCCACAGCTCAGGTTTGAGCTCCAGAACAAATATTTGTCCTGAATTTGAGCAAAGTTAAGTGCGCTTTCTTCTTTTTTTCTTCTTTTTTAAACGATCTGCTCTCATCAACAGACAAGTTCCTGCTAACCTGGTTCCGTAGGTGGGGAGTTCTCCCCAGACCATCTGCTCTGGGGAGCTTGGCACAGATGTCCAGCAAAATGCAGCAACCTGTGTGCCTTCTCATCTGGCTGTTTCTTCTGGAAGCACAAGCCTTCGAAATCCCCATAAACGGATACTCTGAAGTAAGTACTGATGCAGGGCTCTTTGCTGTTGGCCTGGACAAACAGGCTGCAAATGGCTGACTGCCATTCCTATTCAATGAACTTGCTCTGAATAGAACAGAAACTTGGGAGAACATTCTTCCTCCTACTGACACTTCCTGTTTTGATTATAAAATGAAGCTGCTTAGTAAGACATTATCAGATTTTTGTATGAAATTTAAATCAAATTCAGTGGTCAGATATTTACATAGCATTTACAGAGCATAGTTGCCCACCCCTTATATAAAATCATATGTAATAACAGACCTATTCCAAACTTCAGTGCGAATTAAGAGGGGTATGTAAACTACCAGGTACCGTACATGGACTAGCACTGCCCAGTGATTGCTAGTGCTGTTATATAGAAATACTATTGTTACTCTTTTACTTGGCCATTCTCAAAGCATCATTGTCTTTTATATGTAAGTGAACAATTATTTTTGTAATAAGGACAAATCGAGTATTGTGAGAAAGAAGGCAGCGAACAGAACTGGCACAATTCAGCTATGGGTTTCAGCTCTCCACTTGAGACCGTCGGACACCCCGGTATATCAGAAACTTTGAGCTGAGCTATTCTGAATATCATACTAGAGCTACTTCTGTGCTGACAGAGAAACATGTGTTACAGGATTATTTTAGAGAATACCACAGAGTGGATTGCACACAAAAATACTGAAGAAAAAAAAAACCCAGTATGTTTTCAGGAGGGAAAATAACTCTGCTTAGAAACGATCATATTTTCCAACACTTTGAAAACCCACAAGAAAGTATCAGAACTCTCACATTGAAAGTAAAACACCCAAACATGTTAGTGTTTTTCTGGTAATTTCTAAGCAGCCTTTTTTCATACATTTGTTTATTAAGACCCCCTAAATCCATCCAGGTACTCCCCCGGGCACCTTTTATCATCTGATTACATGGCTGCCCTATCACATTCAGGCAAGCTCAAACCTGAATTCTCACATCCAACAAATCTGAGACTTAACTAGCGAATATACCTATTAAAGAAACTGTTGTATCAAAAAATAAGATAATCCAACAACAGAGGAATGAATATAAAGAAATTATATAATCAATGCCTCTTTTCTGTAGATGACTTTTAAAAGAAATGAGCATCCACAACTATCTTTTTTTAGTTTGCAGAATACAATGATCTTGTGGAACTGGCCCCAGATAAACTTACATTTGTGCAAGAGAATGGAAGACATCAGGTATAGTAAACTGAATTCCAAATGGTGAAAGTAAGTGTAAGAGACCATGAGTGGAGACAAGATAAAAGATGACTCTATTTTCTCAAAAATTTGTGCTTTTTTTTTTTCCTAATGGAGAGTAGTCCAATACTGTTACACTCATGTAGAATAGTGTCAAGGTGTTGTACTTAGGGACTTTGACATTGTTTTCTGGAAGTTTCTACTCATAAAGGACACTTAGTAAGATCACCCATTCTCCTTCCTCTGGCTCTTCTGTCAAAGGGAACAGCTTGGAGAAACTTTGTTCCAAAGAACTAGATATCCTGGAAGCTGCTGAGATGACACGGGGCAGGGGGAGAGAGCTCTGCTGTGCCAACAGGGGTTTGGCCTCTCTCACACAGAGCCCACACACTGAGAAAAGGGGTGTCTATGGAAGTAACGCTAAGCCGAGAGAAAACTGGCTTTGTCTGGCTATGCATGTTTGACTTTCTAAAGTCCAGCTTTTATAGATTAAAAACCCAGTAGGCAGGACTTTGTATCATGGTTTTTATCCTGTCTCTGAGGAGAAAACTTAGTCATTAACCACTGTGTCAAAAATGTCTAAAAGAGCTGGGTATGGTGATACATATAATCACAGCAATCTGGAGGCTGAGGCAGGAGGATTGCTCAAAGTTGAGACCAGCTACCTGGCAAACTCCAGGTCAGCTCAGAAACAGAATATCTCAAGGATTGCCAAAAGGCAGTCCTGACCTGTGTCACACAGCGTCCATTAAAATGTCATCTGATCTAAAATTTGCTCATACACAACCCTGGACATTTCGTGTAACCCCTCAGACATTAAGTGTTTACCCGGGCCTCTTCTTAGACTAACAGTTACCTTTCAAAAGTAAGGTGGAAATCTTCGTCTATGCTCACCCGTCTCATGTGACTAATCTTCTAACGTGGTAGCTAAGGGCATAGAGCTTTCAAGGTACCATTCACCATGTGTGGCTCTGGAACTAACAATGTAGGAAACACACTTAAGTCTCTGCTCTCACGTTGCTTAGTCTGAGGCAGACTCTAAAGCATCCTGCACGTAGGATGCATCATTATGACCAAGGTGAGTGGTCTAAAGGAAAATGCCTACTGCTGTGCAAACAGCGAAGGGTCAGAAAACGTCATAAAGTTCTTCCAAAGCTGTGACCTGAAAGCTTTAACAATACTCTATCACAGAGCAACACACATCCCAACAAAGACGGCAGAGAAACTTACACATGGGAAAACCATTTTCCGTTATACTCCACATATATATATATATA
>NC_034605.1:7285978-7305832 GCF_900095145.1 Mus pahari | reverse complement strand
TATATATATATATATATATTGCCTTGCCTTCAATGACTAAGTTATGCCACAGCATGGAAGCAATGCAATTCTCTGACTGAGAATGTGGGGTTCTGCCTTGAGGTAGTGAGCCACGTGCGGCTAAGGGATGACTGTCTCTCTGACTTCCTTCCGCAGAGAAGCCTTCCTGAGGAATCCGGAGAGGAGATGGTGAGTTTGCTTTGGTTGCGTCACAGATTGGTGTGTGAGTGACTTTCCTGTTATCTATTACCTGGAAACCAGTCCAGGTGTCTCCTTGGTCTCCGTCACTGGAGGTATTTACCCGACTTTTGAACCTTTCCCTTGCCCAATCCTGTTTGGAAGTACTTCTGAAACACAGTATTGAAGAGTACAGTGCTCGCAGGCAGAGCAGATGCCGCTGAGGCCCACGCGCCTCTCCTGTCTTCTCAGGTCTTACCAGTGATATAGGTTTCACCCATCAATACGCATTTGATACCAACTTAACAGCTTTGATTTAAAAACATGACACCTGATATGTGGCTGTGGGAAACCACGTGATACCAAGCCGCATGGCCCGAAAGGTTCAGAGTAGACCTTCTGGTCATAAGGGAAAACCCAAAGGGAGTGGTTTGTGTTGGTGTCCTGTTCTGAACTGAGAGCTTCCCCCTTGGAGCAGGAGGAAGGGAAAATAAATTGGCCTGGATTCTAGCTTACCTTGAGATAGGCTGGGGGTTAACGAATTGGAAGCATTCGCCTTGGACAGCAAAATTGGTGGAATAAGACCTAACAGTGAAGTAAAGCAAATGATAGATGAAGAAAAGGTAAAATCTAGCAGGGCCCACATCTCCATAGGTCTGAAGGCCCTCGCAGCTCTTGGGAACATCCTAAACATTCTTCACACCTTGCCTGTGATCATACCGATGCCGTGTCCTGTTTTGTTTGCTTATGGTAGGGCTGCCTTCAACACATAGCAGAGGGAAAGGAGGCCCAAGGTATTATTAAACAAGCAACTGCATCAAAACATCCTTTCTGGGACAATTCCGTTCACTGTGTGCAGACATCAGTTTCCCTTAGCTTCTTTTAATATAGGGAAAGAAGCAAGGACTGCAGACATGATAGTAAAGGATGAGACTGAAGGAAAGAGGAAGCAATATGGAATTTGGGGGTTGCAAATGAATTCTCCTCACAGCACCCCTGCTCTAAAGGCACAGACAGGGTCCTCTTTCGGCCCTGGGACCCCACCTCCTGGGCCTAGTTGCAGCTCTGCTTTTGAAATTCTTTCTTGAGCTCTTTCAGCCCATCTTGTGTCCCACAACCATTTTCTACCCAGATTCTAAAATAATGGATATAATGAAAATGAGCAAGAAAGAAAGAAGAGGGGCAAAGAGAAGAAGGGAGGGAGGGAGAGGAGACGAGAGGAAGAAAAAGAAGGTGGGAGTGAGGTAAAGAGATAGGAGGACAGAAAAAGAAAGTTGGGGCAACATCTTGTAATAATGACCAATCTCTTTCTGTGGGGTATTTCAAGAAGGTAGAAGATTTGCTTAACAGTACCTGAGTTATGTATTTACCAAATCTCTTAGTAAAATACACAGTTTGCAATGTCATGTACATAGTGCTTTTGTGTAGCTTTTTGTCACTACAGTTATGCTGTCTTGACAATTTCAGGACACTGTTGATCCAGTGACTCTTTATAGCTACAAAGTCCAGTCTACTATTACTTCTCGGATGGCCACAACTACCATCCAGAGCAAGCTGGTGAACAATTCCCCAATGCCTCAAAGTGTCGTGTTCGATGTTCAGATCCCCAAAGGAGCCTTTATCTCCAACTTCACCATGTGAGTAATTCCTATGTAGAAGCAGGAGTTGCATGCTCCTAGAACCCAAAGCCCTCCTGGTACAACAGACCTTAGGGGGACCCTGCTCTACTGGCTCTTACTTCCTGAACTAGAGACCTGCTTTGGGTCACTATGGGATGGGTCTTTGTTTTGAGTGTGTGTGTGTGTGTGTGTGTGTGTGTATGCACATGTGTGTCCATGTGTGTGAAGTTGCATATACATGTATATTCATGTATAGTAGGCAGAGATCAGCCTTAGTTGCCTTCCTTCAGGCACGGTCCACCTTTTATTTGAGATGGGATTCCTTGCTGGCCTGGACCTTGCCAAGTACGCTACCCTAGCTCCCGGGATCCACTGGGTTTTGTATCACCAGTGTTGGAAATGCAAGCATGTGTCACCATGACCAGTCTTTTTTTTTTTTTTTTTTTTTTAGAGAGATTTATTTATTATATTTATGAGTACACTGTAACTGTTTTTAGACACACCAGAAGAGGGTGTCAGATCCTATTACAGATGGTTATGAGCCACTATGTAGTTGCTGGGAATTGAACTCAGGACCTCTGGAAGAGCAATCATTGATCTTAACCACTGAGCAATCTGTCCAACCGCCATGCCCAGTCTTAATGTAGGTGCAAAGTGGCATATTAACACAGCAAGCGCTTTACTGACAGAGTCATCTCTCCAGCCCTTGCCTCTCATCTCTAACATATTGAAGCAAATGGAAAACTTTCACTCTGGTAGCTACCTTCTACTCACTCACATTTGTATATGGTTTCTTGGAGAGAGATGGATATATGAATCCTATTGTAGTCTATATGGTATTCCATATGAGTATATTTGCAATAAGTCAGTGCTGTGGGTCACACATTTCTTTGGGAGGAAGGAGTGGAAAGCAGTAATTAAACCCAGTGTCTTAACCAGTGTTTTGGGTTTCTCTACGACATCCCTGAAGAGTGGATTATAAAGATTAGACTTGATTTTTCCCTTCGTCATAAATGCGTTGCTTCCCAGGGCGACTAGTTCAATGGTTGGTAGAATTATTTCTTCTGCTTCATTTAAAATTTTTCCATTTTCTACCCAGTGACTCTGTTACTCACATAGACATTTTAAGGCTCTACTACAAAGTAGCTATTAAAGTGTTCACGGGTGAAATGACATGAGTGCTGAGATGGGCTTTCCAATAATTGAGGTGAGGTGCAAGAGAATACAAATGGGTAAGTTGGCCCAGTATTTATAATGAATTCCGGGAATGTGTTCGCGGTGGCCTCTAATACTATTCTTTTTATACTTTATAATTTTTAAATGTTTCTTAATAAAAGAAGTCAACAGTTCTGCTATTATTCATAGGTAAGCCCATTATCCATTTGGGGCATTTATGTGTTAAAGCTAAATAATGTTCCCATAGGTTGTTGGAATGGGCGTTTATCACGTGGACACCCAAGTGGCCATCTCTACTGCATTCTCATAGGTCAATGTCCTCTTAAACTTCCTGGAACACAGTATATTGCTCTGCATACAACCTCAGATATTTTCTTAATGAATACCTTAGGTTGAATCACATCTCATTTGCTTTTTAGTTTTATACACCAAGGGGGCCAATGAGTGGTATTTGTCAAATAAAAGCTTTAGCACTCAGATGTTTAGACTAACAAGTGCTTTGATCGGTGAAAGAAGCTGTAGATCTATGTTAACTATACTTTTTTAAAATTGTATTTATTCTCTCTTCTCTCTCTCTCTCTCTCTCTCTCTCTCTCTCTCTCTCTCTCTCTGTGTGTGTGTGTGTGTGTGTGAGTGTGTGTGTGTTCTAGATACTTTTGGGTTCAGTTTCTCTTCATTCACTTTCTTTTTTCCTTTCTTATCCAATTGGCAAACTGAGGTAGCAAAAGACAACACCAGGAAATGTATGTTTATTTTGGTCTGCTTTTACTTGGGTTGAATTTTTAGACCAGACAAGACGCAATGGGTTTTGCAGATCTTAGGATCAGACAAAGTATTTTTTCTACCTTTAATCAAAGTCCCAAATGCATGGTTATGGAAGATGACTCTCTCTAGAGAATTGTTCAACTTGAAGCCTCTATGTGACTTGACAGGAAGAGACACTGGACTTTGTTCCCATTCCTGAGAAGGGGAATTCAACCTACCAGTTCTTGTGGAACACCTTCTTTCTTTTCTACCAGACTATGTTTAATTCTTATCTCTTCCTAGGATGATCTGATAAACAAAATGAAATTAACTAACTTATTAGTTATTATTATTAGCCACCTCTCCTAGGCTACAATTAACCAGCATGTCCACTCCCCAATGCGTCACCTGAAAGATACGAGTTGAACATAGAAAAGTTTAAACACATAATAATACATAAGAGAAATCTGGGGAGCCGGAGCCCAACTTAACTTCCCTCAGATCACAGTCAGATAAGGGGTCCTTCTCTAAAATTATTCAAAAATCACTTGTCTTGCTTCCTGCAATTCAAAATGCTCATTGGCCTCATTCATGAAATCTAATTGATTGCTTGTTCTTTGTTCGTTTCCCTAAGACTACTAATGTGGCCCACTGTTGACTTCTGTCTATTCTAGGACTGTGAACGGCATGACATTTACAAGCTCCATTAAAGAGAAAACTGTGGGCCGAGCTCTTTATTCACAGGCAAGAGCAAAGGGCAAGACGGCTGGATGGGTAAGGTAAGGACTGAGTGGTGATCAGGGTTCGCTGTCCTGCCTCTCCACCTGGTTCCCTCCCTGTTCCATTCCTCACAGGGCACACCAGGCTTCCAGGGTGTCTGGGAGCCTCGGAAAATGGACAAGTCCTGTAGTCTGATAATAGAATAAGTTGTCACAAGATCTGTTTCCCTAAAGATCTCTTTTCTATCAGTGTAGTTTGGAAGTTTTGTATGGTGTGTGTGTGTGTGTGTGTGTGTGTGTGTGTAACTTGTCTTGTAAGTAGATAGACCTTCTGTAAACAAACCCAACCCCACTCCCAAAAGTGCAAAGATGTGAACTCTAGGACTATTGTATTCGTGTTGTTAAAAAGCATACGCAGGGGCTGGAAGGATGGCTCAAAGTTAAGAACACTGGCTGCTCTTCTACAGGATCTAGGTTCAAGTCTCAGCCCCTACATGACTGCTCACAATCATTAGAAACTCCAGGTCTAGGGGATCCATCTCCCTCTTTTGGCCTGCACAGGCACTACAGACATGTGGTACACAGACACACATGCAGGTAAAACACTAATACATGTCAACTAAAATATATCAGAAGGAAAAGTTTGGAAATTATTTTAATGGGTTATTCTGCTTTATTTTTAAGAGGTCTGGCTTTTAAAGCACCAGTCACGAAACACGCTTCTGGTGTACTTTTTCTTTATATTTTATGTATAACTCATCTCAAAAAAAGTGACTGTTGAGGCCGGGGGAAATGGTGCAATTCTTAAGGTTCTTGCCTTACAAACACAAGAACCTGAGGTCAATCCCCTAGACCCTCTAAAGAAAAAAAAAAAGAGATGAAGTGATGTCACCCACTGGTCATGCCCATGAAAGAGAGCAAAGGCAGGTAGATCCCTGGCAAGTAATAGCCAGTCAGCCTATCCTAATCGGCAAATGAAAAATCTTGCCTGGTTCACACAGTGCGTGGATGGCTTTGCTGAAGGGCAGTACCTTTGGGATTTGAAGGCTGGAGGATGACTCAGACGTTAGAAGCACATGCTGCTCTCCCAGAGGACTTGAGTTTGATTCACAGCACTAATACTGAGTGACTCACAAGTCCCTGTAACTCCAGCTCCAAGGGATAAGATGCCCTCTTCTGGTTCCAACAGGCACTGTACGTGTGTGTGTGTGTGTGTGTGTATGTGTGTGTGTGTGTGTGTGTGTGTGTGTGTGTGTGCGTGTCTGTGTGTAACCCCCCCACAGGCATACACATGCACATATTTTTTAAACATACACCTGAGGATATATTCTGATACACACAAAGTGTGTTTATCTTCATACACATGAGCATACAAATATATATACATATATATACATACATAAATACACAAACACACCATGAAAAGTAAGTAAATTTTTAAAATAAAATAAAGCAAGCCTTTTAATGCAAAACTTCAAAGAATGTTCAACGTAGGATTTACTCTTTATGACACGCACATCGTCTTCTTCCAAATCCTGCCAGGTTTCTTCTCTTCTGTCTCCTTTTCTTCTCCATCCCAAAACTGAGCTGTAGAAGAAAATCCCTTCATTTCACTCATGCATTTCTTTGATTAGCAGAATACATTGTATGTCAGTTCTGCACCCAGTTCTGTTAGAGGCAACATAAAGACAAGCATTGTCAGACTCACAGAGCACACAGACAGGAAGCACTGTCCACCATGCGGATCGTGGGCGAGTGCTAATGGACCCACGGGATCTGACTCCTGTGTGTGTGCTTCTGTAGAGAGGTCCAGAAAACTCTCACAGGGGAATAGTAGTTCATCTGAGCTCAACCAGACACGGAGTCCAGCCACGTGGAGGAAGGAGAAAAGCCCGAGCAGAGGGGACCCTCCACTGCAGAAGTGTGTTAACTGTCCTTGGACCTCTGTGAATCTTTGTGGTATCTTACTTCTATTGTTGTTTTCTTGATGCTGGGTTTGTGCACATATACATACATACACAGCCTGATCTCAAATTCGAACTCAATCTCCTCCTGTCTCAGCCTGCTAGCCTCGGGGGATTACAGTCATGCATACCACTGCCTGACTACCTTTGATCCCTTTTATCAATCAGACCCTAATGTCAATTCACTTGTTAATTCCACAAGTTGTCTTTGTAACCGAATTTTCCTGGGCACTACACATTTATCAGAGAACCTGGAACTTCCAGGCTACTCCTTGTATAACGTGGCTTCTCTCAATGTGTTTTGTCTAGAAAGTTTATATCAGGTACATTCAGCTTTTTCTTCCATGACAGAATATCCCACACTACCTTAAGCATGCACCTTGAAAGCAGTCATCATACTCTGAACCCAGATTAGCTAATTATGCACAATCCTACCCCCCTACTAATCATTTAATTTCAAAACTATTCACTCAAGTGTGGATGCGCACATCTTTAATCCCAGAACGCCAGAGACAACCTGAATATAGTGATTTACAGGTTAAGGATACACAGTGAAACTTTGTCTCAGAAGAAATAAAATCATCCACACTTACACAGGAACACACACACCATTCAGTGTGAGTCTTGATGCTTCAACCTCACTGGAAAATCTTGCTGCTTCCTCTTTAAAACCCTAAGCACGCACCTCGAAAGCAATCATCGTCCTGGATTTGATTGTGTCTTAGTTAGGGTTTTACTGCTGTGAACAGACACCATGGCCAAGGCATCTCTTATAAGGACAACATTTAATAGTGGCTGGCTTACAGGTTCAGAGGTTCTGTTCATTATCATCAAGGCAGGAGCATAGCAGCATCCAGGCAGACATGGTACAGGAGGAGCTGAGAGTTCTACACCTTCGTTTGGAGACTGCTAGCAGAATACTGGCTTCCAGGCAGCTAGGATGAGGGTCTTATAGCCTATGCCCACAGTGACACACCTACTCCAACAAAGCTACACTTCCTAATAATGCCACTCCCTGGGCCGAGCATATACAAACCATCACAAACAGTGACTTAAGGAGGCCTTACATTGGAAAGACAGATTTAAGCCTAAGAAAACTGAAGTGTGACAATCTGTAGATCTCCCAATCAATATATATAACAAACTGAACTTAAGTCTAATAGTGCAGTGTGGGGACTAAGTACCACCCTTGGAGACACCTAAGCTTCTGTTTGATCCTGGTTCTACAATTGACTAGTTGTAAGACATCTGCGAGCCTCACCTACCATCAGAAAGTTGAGGGTACTGATATCAGTTTACATTAACTGCTATATCAGAAATGATACCTGTTTGCTTCTTCACAGACAAGAACCAAATCAGAGGTAATTTGACAACTGACACTTCAATCAGTGAGAAGCTTAATCAATCAATTAATATAAAAGACCAAAAAAGAAAGGTTAAAGTTCTTGGTTTCATTAAATTTATCTCCAACTTCTACTTTTCTCTGATGAAGGCAGTTTATAAACAACTGAGCAGGATAAAGATGAGATCTCTGTCTAAATGTTGTGTCTTGCAAACATCATGTGTGTATCTGCTTGTGTTGGAATCTCCGGCATCTAGGAGCAGAACTCTGGATATGGAGAACTTCAACACAGAGGTGAACATCCCACCTGGAGCCAAGGTGCAGTTTGAACTTCATTACCAGGAGGTGAAGTGGAGGAAGCTGGGATCCTATGAGCACAAGATTCATTTGCAGCCCGGGAAGCTGGCCAAGCACTTGGAGGTGAGCCTGGATGCACAGGGTCATCAACAGTGCACATCTCTGCCTTATTTACTGTCGCCACCACCATTGGCGGTGTTTGATGCCCCTGGCTTGGAAAAGCAATGTTGTATACTAAAAAGATTCAGAGTTAGAGTCAACTACACCATTTCTCCAGGGATTTCAATGCAAGCTTAGCTCCTTATGTGCTAAAGCAGTCCACTGCTTGCTGTGGCAAATTATCATAAACCGTGTGACATAAAACAACAGAAATCTGTTCTTTCTTGGTCAAGCAGTAATCTGCAGTCAAGACATAAGCAGAGTGCCTATGGATTGTCCATAGACTGAGGGGATGGATTAATCTGGGGAAATTCGAATTCTGAGACAAGAGGGGAGAGCTCACGTTGTTCCTTGCTCCTGGTACCTGCCAGGTGCTGGCAGCTCTTGGCCTTTTGGTATTCTGCTCTATATTGTCCCTCTTCTTCGTGTCTCAAATCTCCTTCTGCCTTCCCCTTCCTGGATTTAAGAGCCAAGCAGCAGAGGACGACTTCACCCTCAAGATGCTTAGCTTAGTCACATACCTAGAGACTCATTCCCAAGTAAGTTCAAATTCAAATTCCAGGGTTTGAGTAATGTGCCCTTCAGAGAGCCACCATTCAACCGATGAAATTAACGATCAGGGTAAAGGTGACGTGAGTCTCCACTTTCTTGTCAGTAAAAGGTATACTATCTGGGATTTGAGTCTTGCAGCTACCAGAATTATAAGGCAGATAAACTACTTTGCCTGTAAAATTTTAACGACTTTGCCAGGAATTTTAACATACCTAAGAGCGAAACAATACATTTCTCTCTCTCTTATTCTATTTCTCTCTCTCTCTCTCTCTCTCTCTCTCTCTCTCTCTCTCTCTCTCTCTCTCTCTCATACATATAAAATGAAATATAGAAATATTTTAAAATTTTACACAGTGCTTTAGCATCCTGGCAAGGGGCCCTTAGATGACCTATAATATGAAGGCCAGCTCTATGCAGAAGGAAAAATATGTGTCTGATTTCCCTTTATACTAGTTTCCTGCCTTGAAAACTAACTCACCCAACAACAGCAGCATCTGTCCCTTCCAAGGTGATATCCTTGCATAAGGCCCCATCAATTGCTTGTGTATGTAGGTAATGTATGAGTGTGCTCATGGGTAAACTCACCTATGTGTATGCAGGTAAATGTCAGAGGTTAACTTTGGGTATTTCCTGTCGCTTTTCACATTTTCTTTGGAGACAGGGTATTTTCCTGAACCTAGAGCTCACTGCTCCAGTGCTCAGTGGGTCTCCAGGATCCTCCTGTCTCCATCTTCCAGTGCTGAAGTTACAGGTGCATGCTAGATTTGACGTGAGCAATGGGGACTAGAACTAAAGTCCTCATGCTTACCTGGAAAAGCACTTAACCCATTGAGGCATCTCCAGTCTGAGGCCCAACACACTCCAATCAATGACACCCCAGGGAGCAAGGTTTCCAGCAGGTGAACATACTGATGGTGCGTCCTGATGGGTATTGTTAATTGTCACCTTGATAGAATCTAGACACACAGAAGATTTATCTTAATTATATTAACTGATGTGGAAAGACATATCTTAGCTGAAGATGGGGATATTCCCTGAGCAGAGGCTCCTGAACTATGTTAAATGGAGCTGGATTAAAGTGCAGTGGCTTGTGTGCATCTCTTTCTGTTTCCTAATTGGGTGTCATCTGATCCTTGTCATCAAGCTCCTGCTGCCTCTTCTTGCCCACCACGATGGACTGTGCTGTGAACTGTGACCGAAAACAAATCCGTTCTCCCTTCAGTTGCTCTTCTCAGAGTATTTTATCCCAGCAACAGAAAAAGAAACTGAGTCATGTGTCCACACCACAGTCAGGAGAAGGAAACCCTGGGATGAATGAGGTGACACAAAGGTGGAATCCAGAGAACTGAAAGGACTTCCCAGAGTGACCACAGCACCCTGCTCAGGAAACTGGGAGATAAGAGAAGGCTGAGAGCTTAAGAGTGTGATTCCTTTCCTGCCTTAAAGATCCCTAAAGACTTTTGATGCCATCATTTTTCTCCTCCTTAGGTGAATGTGTGGATTATTGAACCTCAAGGAATGAGATTTCTTCACGTTCCTGACACATTTGAAGGCCATTTCCAAGGTGTCCCAGTCGTATCCAAAGGACAACAGAAGGTACTAGATGCATTGCTCATTGCCAGCTATCCAAGTGGTCACTGGATCCTGGCTCTTTTTCGCCTGTGCTCTGGACTTGGGGGGTGTGTGAAGAGAGTGGTCTGATGGGCTGAGGTCAAAGGCTAGAGTTTCTTTTCTATTAAATATACAAAGGAACATTCCCAATTATGTAATTTCATTGTATCCATTTCGGAGCCTCCTTTTCCCCCACAAGACAATTTTCACATAAAGAATTTTCATAAATCCCAAGGCATATTTCCTTTAATTGTCTTTGCGGTAATGGCCAATAAGAAACAGCTATGAAAAGGTCAGAGTCCTCTCAGGATGTACACAGATTCTTTCTGGAGTGGGAGCCATTCCTTCCATGGTGTCTGGTGGGAAACTCTTTGGAGCTCTTTGTATAAAGGCCTGATGCCTGGAAAACAGTACCACGGTCTGTTAGATGCCCCAGCCAATTGCTCTAACTCTCATTTCCATAAGTATTAGGCCAGTGGATGCTATCAGCATGCTGTTCTCCTGTAGGGTGAGCAGAGGCAACTGCCACACACCTCCCAATCAGGATCTGAGGGCAAGAATCAGCTACTTATGTCTCTGTTCTTTGCAGGCACACGTGTCCTTCAAACCCACAGTAGCACAACAAAGAAAATGTCCCAACTGCACAGAGACTGCAGTGAATGGGGAACTGGTGGTGATGTATGATGTCAACAGAGAAGAGAAGGCTGGGGAACTTGAGGTGGGTGCTGGCAGGCTCCAGAACTACCAAGCTGAGGAAAAAAACAAACAAACAAACAAAAAAACCCTCAAATTCCTTGGCTTGTGAGTGGCTTCTGGTTGTCAAGGGAAGGGTTCAGGATACAGAGAAAAGAATTAATATTTTTCTGATATACATCCAAAAATTATCCTTTATGCCATTAAAAATACAATAAAAGGTGCTATAGAGACTGGCTAGTTGGTTAAAATACTTGTCATGCGAGCATGAAGACCTGAGTTTCACCCCTAGAACACACATTTGGGTATGGTGGTATCCTATCCTGGTTTTATTTCTGTTATTATGATAAAATACCCTGATGTAAAACTTAGGGGAGAAGAGGGATCTTATTCATCTTTCAATTTCAGGTTATAGTTCATCATAACAGGGGAGTCACAATGACAAGAGCTATTCATAACACATCCAGAGTCAAAAGCAGAAATAAATGGATAAATGCTCACTTGCTTACTTGTTTGAGCTGAGCTAAATTTCTCTACTCTTGTGCAATTCAGAATCCCCCTGACAAGGGAATGGTGATGCCCACAGTGGGCTGGGTTTTACCACACAGTTAACTTAAGACAACCCCACATACACAAACATGCCCACAGGCGAACCCAATGTAAACTGTTTGAGACTCTCTCCATGGATCAGTATAAATTCCATCAAATTGACAATTAAATGTGACCATCAAGCAGGGGTTTGTTACCTCCACCCCTTACTGAGTCTAATTTCCTCAATAGTAGACTGTACTAAACATATCTCCCAGGGTCTGGAGAGAATGTTATTTCTTTTTTTTTCTTTTTTTCTTTCTTTTTTTTTTTTGGTTTTTTTTTTTTTTGTTTGTTTGGTTTTTTTTGTTTTTCGAGACAGGGTTTCTCTGTGCAGCCCTGGCTGTCCTGGAACTCACTCTGTAGACCAGGCTGGCCTCGAACTCAGAAATCCACCTGCCTCTGCCTCCCAAGTGCTGGGATTAAAGGCGTGCCCAGCTGAGAATGCTATTTCTTCAGAGACTTCCTTCAAAACCAGATCAGTGAGCATGCTGTAATGAAAACACTTGTTAGCTGTCTATATGCTTGCTGGCTGAGTTCTGTATGAACAAAGACCACCTGGTTCACCATTGCTAGGCAGAGGATTTTGCTGCAACGGGGCTTGAGATGATGACTGGTTGGCGTAGAATAGGGCAGAGTAGAGCGGATGGGGTGGGAAAGCAGAACGGCTTAGACTCCCAGAACGGAAGAGCAAGAGAAACATCAGGAGAAGAAAAGAATGGGTACAAACCAATCTTCCCTTTCTGCTCTTTCTCATCGTCATGGACATGTTTGCTTCTCCTGTAGCCTATCTTTCCTCAGTGGTCTCCAGCCTCCATTCCTTACCTTCCAAACATCATTCATCATCTGACTCATACACACGTTTTTGGTTTTCTTGGTTTTTTTAGGTATTTAATGGATATTTTGTTCACTTCTTTGCTCCTGAGAACCTGGACCCAATCCCCAAAAACATCCTTTTTGTTATTGACGTCAGTGGCTCCATGTGGGGAATTAAGATGAAGCAGGTAAGAACTCCGTGTTCATGGGGTAGCTGAGAGTCCCAGCCCTCTGTTCTCTTTTAATAATGCAGCTATTAAAAGTTATTATAAACAATAAGTCAGCGTTCCCTCTGACCCCACACTTTGAGCTAAAACTCAGGAACTGTACTCATTGATTCTCACTGACTAAGGGTGTCAGCCTTTCCCAAAGTTGGGAGATTATTGTATGTCCACTGGGCTTATATGAAAATCCTTGTAAAAATCCTTCTGATCTCCAAGTCTCCTCCTCTCTCTTCCCTCTCTTGCTGTTTTATTTTCTAATCCTATGTCTCAAAACTCGCCCATTGAACAGTCCCATGTCTATGTAATGTGTTCTCTTTCTGATCGTGTCTCAGCAGTGTTTAGCTTTAGTATATTTCCATTAGTCACAAGTAACTTTAAAAATCCTCATAAACATATCATGCGTGTGTGTGTGTGTGTGTGCACATGTGACTGTGCATGCGCTTGCACATGTGTGTGTATGTGTGTGTGTGTGCTAGGTACATGTGAGTGTCTATGGAGTGCACACGAAGGCCAGTGATGGACTTTTGGCATCTCCATCTATTACTCTCCCCTTTATCTTTGGAGACTGAGTCTCTTCTCCAAACCCAGGGTGTTGCCCTTTCAGGCTGGGCTGGCTGGACAGTGAATCCTTGGACATCTGCCCATCTCTGCCCCCTCAGTGCTGGGGTTATATGTGCATACCACCACACTTGTCTTTTACATGGGTGTCGGTGATCCAAACACAAGTCTTCATACTTTCAGAGCAAGCTCTTTATCCATGGAACCACCTCCCCCGCTGTCTTTAGTCTATCATTTGTATCTACGTTGTCATTCTGAAGGCTTCCAGTTCAGAGATAAACATACGCTTATCCTTGAAAAATAGAGGCAAATCTAAACAATAATTAAGATGATTTCTCCTCTTCCTCCTCTTTCTCTTCTGTCTCCTCCTCCTCCTCCTCCTCCTCCTCTTCTTTGTGGTTTTTTTCAAGAGAGAATTTCTCTATGTAGTCCTAGATGTCCCGGAACTTACTCTATAGACCAGGCCTCACACTCAAAGGTCTGTTTACCTCTGTCTTCCTAGTGCTGGGATTAAAAGCATGCACCTCCACCGCCCAGCAATAATTTCTTAATGTACCCATTAAGCCAAATAATTTGAACAATCAACTAACTATTGCTTCACTGGGAGCCATTTTTGACCACCTCGTGTGATTACTATTCTGTAACAACACAAAGATGTCAGTGTCCTGGATGATCCCTGCCCATCTGAGCTTGCACTGTGCTACAGATACTGTTGTTGATGACCTGCTGTGGTTCTCCCCCCTCCCCCCCAGTGGAAGGCTTTCTTGTGCATTTTATAAAGGTGAGCATCACCCATGACCTGACTCCCCTGGGCATCACCCATGACCTGACTCCCCTGGGCATCACCCGTGACCTGACTCCCCTGGCTTCAGTAGCACAACCTCCATGCTCGTTCTGACAACTAAAAATTGCATCCGGGCTGAGGAGACAGGCTAATTGTTAATATCTATACCGTGGACCAATGATGTCCTGAGCTTAATCCCCAAAACCCATGTGAAAAAAAAATCAAGTATGGTTTTGTAATCCCAGCACTGGAGAGGCAGAAACAGACAAGTTCTTGATTCTAACAGTCCATGTACATATACATGTACAAACACAAACACACACACACACACACACACACACACACCTTTATTTATTACCCCCTGTTTTTAACAAAAAGTTGGCTCCCATCATTATTCTGAAACACATTTTTATTTACCATTCCTTTCTTTCTTCCTTTCTTCACTCAACAAATATCTGTGAAATACCTACTGTGTGTCTGGAAGCTGCAAAGGAAAAACCCAAATTTGTACTGCTCATTCTTAAAGTAGGACTAGCCAACCTGGTGTATTTAAGAATACAGAAAAAAATTGAGTATCCAAAGCCCAACAGTGCGTGCTCAGAACATAAGGGATAGGTATGTGTTGGCTGCAGTGTTTTTTAAATTTTTTTCTTGGATAGTAACTTTTATTAGTTGTACAGCGCTCAGTAGAGTCTGTTGTTCATTTAAGATGACTGTTCACAAATATAGCATACAATGCAATATAAGCCACACTGTATTAATACTCCAGAAGAAAAATAAATAAATGCTAAATCAATATATTTTAAATTTTCAGATAATGAATTTTCACTGTAGGTACAAAATTACAGGTACTTGTTTTTGCTTTACTAATTTTAAGACATCATAATGTTTAATGTAAATATTTCTAAGTATATTTTGATTTATATTTCTTTTTTAAGATTTATTGATTTATTTTATGTATGTGAGAACACTATAGCTGTACAGATGGTTGTGAGCCTTCAGGTGGTTGTTGGGAATTGAATTTGTAGGACCTCTGCTTGCTCCAGTCGGCCCCTCTCGCTCTGGTCGACCCTGCTCGCTCTGGTTAACTCCACTTGCTCAGTCCCTGCTTGCTCAGGCCTAAAGATTTATTTATTATTATACATAAGTACACTGTAGCTGTCTTCTGACGCACCAGAAGAGGGTGTCAGATCTCATTACAGATGCTTGTGAGCCACCATGTGGTTGCTGGGATTTGAACTCAAGACCTTCAGAAGAGAAGTCAGTGCTCTTATCTGCTGAGCCATCTCAGCAGCCCTTAATTTATATTTCAACAATGATTGCTTACACTTATTTAGCCTCTGTTTATTGACATTCATGTAAAAGAGCACACACTCCAAATGCAACTCAGAACAATGATCTCTGAACTTCTGTTAAACTACTATAGTAATCTATACAATTAAGAACAAGACAAAAATCAGATCAAGTGACGGCTTACTTGATTTTAGTATAATTGAGAGAGTAAGGTAAAAAAAAAAAACTCATATGAAGCAGAAAATACACATTTAAAAATAAACATTTTGTCTTTTGCTTACAATTTTACTTTTTTATGATTAATGCAGGCAATAGTTCCTAGTATCTCTTTTTACTTTTGTCTTTAAAAATAAAATCTTTAACATTCCTAAGTTGTTTTTCCAATAAAGCTACTATTGCCATTTTAAATGGCAGTGGGTAACTGAATAAGAATTGAAAATATCAGTGGCACAAATTACATACATACAAGATGATGTAACAGATACAGTGTTAAGTAAGCAATTAATTCTATCTTAGAGGTAGAATTCTTAGTCACAGTCTTACAGGAAAGACGCAGTGGATTCTGCTTTATCAGTTATGGTATCTATAGCTTGCTTCTCTTGTACTTAATACAAAGTAGGGAAGAGTAGGCCATTATCTCATTGACTTCTGTTCTGCATCTATTGTAGGAGCTTGGCTTAGAATACTGGGGATTTTCTTGGTCAGTTACTGATCATATATAGTATTTACCTCACATTTTGAAAAGCCTCTGAATAGGGAAAAATAAACTTCTAGTCTTCTCCCAAGGGCCTGAGAAGGAGAAAAATATATCTCTGAACTCTTCTGCGTATAAATTGTAAATGAAGTCAGTAT
This sequence comes from Mus pahari, assembly GCF_900095145.1. Classification (NCBI taxonomy): domain Eukaryota; kingdom Metazoa; phylum Chordata; class Mammalia; order Rodentia; family Muridae; genus Mus; species Mus pahari. The sequence goes on along the minus strand of NC_034605.1, from coordinate 7,289,664 downwards.
TTCTCTGGGTATCATAATTTTGTGTGTGAGGTAGCAGGGTGTAAGATCATTAATGCATAATAAGAATTTCAGCAAAAAAACATATGTGTATGTATATCATATGTGTATGTATATCATATGTGTATGTATATCATATGTGTATGTATATCATATGTGTATGTATATCATATGTGTATGTATATCATATGTGTATGTATATCATATGTGTATGTATATCATATGTGTATGTATACATGGGTTCAACACCCAGATTTGACTGTTGAGTGTCTCTGATTGACAATCCATTTATTATAACACTAGAGATGAGTGAGCTTGAGTCAGGGGTTGGAAGGTGAAAGGGGCCGGTGGTGGGCCTGTTGATTCCTTCTTTGACTTGAATTGTATGTAACGAGACTTCACTCAGCTCTCTTTTGAAATAGACTGTGGAGGCAATGAAGACCATATTGGATGACCTAAGAACAGACGACCAATTCTCTGTGGTTGATTTCAACCATAATGTTCGAACCTGGAGAAACGATTTAGTTTCAGCTACTAAAACACAAATTGCAGATGCCAAGAGATACATTGAGAAAATTCAGCCTAGTGGAGGTGAGTGGATTTGCTCCAAAGTCTACAGGGAAACTTCTAAAAAGATCAGTCTAGGTTCTCACAAGACTCATAGCCCCTGCTGAGTGTAGTGACAGGTATTACAATCTTAGCTCTTAGAACAATGACGTAGAAGTGAAAGTTCAGTGCCCCCTGAGCTACAGCTAGTTCAAGACCAGCATGGCGTTCACAGTAAAGCCTGTCCCCAACAACAACAACCAAGAATTGTTATTCGCTACCAAACTAGCATTTGCCTAATCTGCTATAATCTCCTTTAAACACATGTATTGATTTTTAAAGAATTGAATAGTGTCGGTGGAGAAATAATGAGATGCAATGTGTTTGTGGAGAAATAATAACACACAATACTGTTCACACATGTCTTTAAACATTTTATGGAAAAAAATGTTTAGTAAGTCATTCTAGGCTTCCTTATTAACTATGTGATGTATGTATGTGTGTGTGTGTGTGTGTGTGTGTGTGTGTGTGTGTGTGTATGTGTGTGTGTGTGCATAAAATATAAATACCTTCTAGAGAATTTCAGCAAGGTCATTTTGCTTCCTTACATTTGTTGCCTTACAAGGTGACAGACCAATGCACTAAAGGGTTTATTTATCTCAAAGGGGATAGTTTAAAGTAAACTATTTACTGCACTCTGAGTTCTTGATGATAAAAAAAAAAGTCACTTTGAAAGCAATCAAGTGAATTTAATATTGAGCAAATTATATGTAATAAGTTGAATGAACATGAATCCAAGTTATGGTGTGTGTTTGTGTGTGTGTGTGTGTGTGTGTGTGTGTGTGTGCGCGCGCACACACACACACATGAGGGCACACATTATATTATTTTAACAGGCACGAATATCAACGAGGCCCTGCTTCGAGCAATTTTCATTTTGAATGAAGCCAGTAACATGGGATTGCTGAATCCTGACTCAGTCTCTCTGATCATTTTGGTTTCTGATGGAGATCCAACAGTAGGCAAGTATTTCTATTGACAAATGTCTTCACTGTTGCTTCGAAGAATGTTATTTGCTTAATGTGGGAACTGTAATGGCATCTACGTACATTTCTAAAACATTTTTAACCCTGGCTTCTGCTAGGAAGTCTCCTGACCCAGATGCACCCAGGAGCAATCTTGTTTAAAAAAAATTGTGTGAGAAGATTTGCCTTTGCATGAGGAGAGCTAATGAAAGGTGACAGGCATGGCATAGAAATACAAATGAAAGTCAAAGGGAATAAATATATAGGAAAGGACGAAACCAGAAGAGGATAGCATTTCAGCAGTACTATTAACCAGGCGTTGCTCTTGAATGCCTCTGTTTCTCCCCCCACAAGACAGGCTCAGAAAAGTAGGGTTGCACTCATCTATATCGTGAGAGCCGCTGACACGGGATGGCAAATGCCTTTATTTGCTCCTCAGCATTAGGTCTGGGGAGATGGTAGATGGGAGTGGAGAATGGTATGTATTTATCTCGGTTCCCACAGGAATGTAGTCTCTATTGTTCTTCGCTTCCTTTCCAGCTGCCATGGGAGAAATGACTGCTGACTTGGACAACCTTTCAATAAATCATTTTTTTTTCCTTATCTACAAAATGGTTCCAGCATCTCCCTGTTTCTATTACCTGCTGTTATTTTATGTGTGCCTTCATATTGGTGAGAATTAGGAATAATAGATGCCAGGTGGTGCGGCTATGGATGCCTTGCTGTGTGTGCAGGGACGGTGTGTAACCCATGCTGTACAGAAAAATAAGAGAAAAGTGTGGGAGGGAGGCAATTATCATGGAGGCAACAGGAGCTTCAGAAGGAGGAGGAGCACCCCCTTTCATTAGCGCTGACACCAACCCGAGCAGTTGTTATGTGTTTGTGGTAGAGTTCCCTCCTTTTCTCCATTTATATCTTGTAGCTTTTAAAATGCAAGTTTTGAATAATATCATAAAGAATGAAAGGAAATTACACACACATACACACACGCATACATATGTTATGCCTGTTATGTGCTCTGATTTCCTAATCACTCATTTTCTGCACTGGAGTACATCTCTGGCTTCTCGCTTCCTTAGGCATGAGTACATCCCTATTTTACTCTATGTACATATTTGTGTGTACATGTATATATACACATATACGTAAGGATGTATGCATTACACATACGTTTACCCTACATGCATTCATTTACTTTGATTTTTCTCTTTAAAAAACAAACAAACAAACAAAACGCTTAGGGCTGGAGAAATGGCTCAGTGGTTAAGATCACTGACTGACTGCTCTTCCAGAGGTTCTGAGTTCAAATCCCAGCAACCCCATGGTGACTCACAGGGATCCTATGCCCTCTTATATTGTGTCTGAAGACAGCTACAGTGTGCTCACATACACAAAATAAATAAATAAATCTAAAAAAAAAAATACCTCTAAAGAACTGAGAGATGGCTCGGTGGTCAAAAGCACTTGCTTTTTGCAGTGAACCTAGGTTTGATTCCCAGCACCTAGAAGGTGTCCCACCGCCATCACTCCAGTTCCAGGGCATCTGATGTCCTCTTCTGACCTCCAAGGTCACTAGGCACATATATTGTGCACATACGTGCAGTGCGCATACATGCAGTCAGGCATTGTTCATACTCATAAATTAAATATATGTTTTTAAATTTAAATACCTTTGATGGGGCTGAGGAAATGGCTGGGGGGGCAGTACTTACTATACAAGCAAAAAGATCTGCGTTTGAATCTTCAGAATCCATGCACATTAAAAACTGGACATAGCGGTGGGGACGCTGTACAGCTTTAATCCCAGCACATGGGCAGCAGAGGCAAGAGAAGCTCCGAATTTGAGGCCAGCCTACTCTTCAGAATGAGTTCCAGGAAACACAGAGAAAGCCTTGTGGGGACAGAAACAGGAGTCTTATGAGCCTGCTGGACAGCCTGCCTCACCAACACAGCAAGTTTCCAGTTCAGTGGGAGACGCAGTGTCAAGGCAATAAGGTGGAAAACGATACAGGAAGAGCCCGGGGGGTCTGAGCGCCCACGACTGAGGCTTGCGCACCTGCTCACCCATAAGCAGATCTCTCTCTCTCTCTCTCTCTCTCTCTCTCTCTCTCTCTCTCT
>NC_034605.1:7270127-7285905 GCF_900095145.1 Mus pahari | reverse complement strand
TCTCTCTCTCTCTCTCTCTCTCTCTCTCTCTCTCTCTCTCTCTCAGAAACAAAACGCAGTGTCTCTGAACGTGAAAGTAGAGGAGTGGCTAGTTGGAAGAAGAAAAGAGATCAGCAGGAATGGGCAGTGACAAAAAAATGATAACAAGGAGAATTTGCCTGAAATACATTATGTGTGTGTAGAAAAATGTCACAATAAAACTTATTGTTACATAAAGTAATACATGCTAATAAAACATTGGAATGTTTTTGAGATTATTGACTATGAATACGTAGAGCGACTGCATAGGCTTTCCCAGCCCAGTTGCACCATAATTTAACCAAGTTCTTTTATGAGGGACCTGTTTTGAGTTGTTGAGAATATGTCTCCACACCCAAGTTGTTACACACCGCGACTTCAAACCTTCATGAAAGAGCGCGTCTATTTTAAAAGTTCTGAGCTTTGACTTGCTGGATCGGAGGGCAGTTTTAGTTTTGCTCCGTTTTGAAGATTAACTAACCTCTTCTTACTGGTTCCTCCTGCCTTTCTGTCACCACCAATTTTAGGGGAACTAAAACTGTCCAAAATTCAGAAAAATGTGAAGCAGAGCATCCAAGATAACATCTCCCTGTTCAGCTTGGGAATCGGATTTGATGTCGACTATGACTTTTTGAAGAGGCTGTCCAATGAAAATCGTGGTATTGCTCAACGGATCTACGGGAACCAGGACACGTCCTCTCAGCTCAAGGTAACAGTCCCTTTCTCCCTTCCTGAAGATCATCCCATTGCTCACACGGATCCCCTCAGAAGACCCCTGAACGTGGCTCGGATTTGTCGGAGCCACATTTGCTTTTAAAGTTCTGGCAACTCTTGGGATGACTTCTCACACATTCTCATCGCTGCTTTCAGCACCTAATAACGTGAAACAGAAAAGCTAAGGCCAAACCCGCGTCTGCTCTGGCAACCACGAGGCTTTCATCCACCTCGGGCTTCTGCCAGCCTCCTCGTCCCACAAGCAGTTGCCCATTCCGCTTTCATGGCCACATATTTTCTCTCTGAATTGTCTTGGCATTTTAGATATGATTTTTATAATATAAACCAAGTCCAAATGTGCCCTTAAAATCCATAAACAAGAGAGAGAGAGAGAGAGAGAGAGAGAGAGAGAGAGAGAGANAGAGAGAGAGAGAGAGAGAGAGAGAGAGAGACAGAGAGAGAGAGAGACAGAGAGAGAGAGAGAGAGAGAGACCAATTGACTGGCATGGTGACAAATGTCTTTAACTCCAACATACGGGAAGTAGAAGCAAGTGGATCTCTGTGGATTCAAGGCCAGTCTATGCCCGTAGCAAGTTCCAGGCTACCTAGCCACCTAGAGCTACGCATTCACACACACGCACACATGCACACACTGTTTTATTGGATTTTTAAGTAAAATAACTTTACTCTAACTGATACACAAAACCCTCACATTGTTAGTTTAAGGAAGCCACTGAGCAGTTTCTCAGTCCTAAACTCTGTACCTCTCAGTGAAGTTCTGTACGGTTAAAATGGCCATTCTGAAGCCAGGGGGCTCCCCACAGGGCTTCTCACAGAGCTTCCACCCGGCTCCTACAGGGCTCCCACAGGGTTCCCATGGGGCTCCTATGGAAGTTCTCAAGTTCACTATCAGTTATATTTTAATTTTCTTGTCCATCCCAGAAAAAGGAAGGAAGGAAGGAAGGAAGGAAGGAAGGAAGGAAGGAAGGGAGGGAGGGAGGGAGGGAGGGAGGGAGGGAGGAAAGAGAGAGAAAGAAAGGAAAGAAAAAGAAATGGTGACTGACTTGAAACTAGCACATAATTAGCTTCATATCCTTTTTTCATGGTTCTTGTGTTTATTAAATGAACAACCAAATTGTGCCAATGCCAGGAATAGCATTGGAAGCTTGGGCTGCCTAGAAGATACGGTTCTGATTCAGGTTATTTCAACCCAGATAGCTTTTATTATAAATGCCACAAGCTTTCATTTCTGATCCTAACAAAAAGAGGAGAAATTTGGGGCTCTTAAATTGTAGGTAATTTCCTAACAGTATGTTTTTGTCTTCCTGCCCAGAGTTCATGACCATGGGTGTCTATCATCCCAGAGCTCTGTGCAAATAAATTAAGAGATATCTCCTACATATTGAGAAGCCTCAGGAGATCTAAAATACTTTAGATCTACAAAGTGGTATGGAAATAACTGTTTGTGTTGTTTTTCTTTTTTCCTTTCCTATGACTTCTAGAAATTTTACAACCAGGTCTCTACTCCGCTGCTCAGAAATGTTCAGTTCAACTACCCGCAGGCATCAGTAACAGACGTCACCCAAAACAATTTCCACAACTACTTTGGGGGTTCTGAGATCGTGGTGGCAGGGAAATTTGATCCCAGCAAACTGTCAGAAGTCCAGAGCATCATCACTGCCACTTCGGTACTTCTGCTTCCCTGCTTATTCTAAAAATACTAACTGGTCCCCTGGTGCACTTGGTCTCTGTGTTAACAAGCTAACAGAATTCTGCTTCCCCCAGCACTTGCATAGAATGGAAGCAAGAGTTCAGAAAGAAGGCGTGGTGCATCTCTGCCATCTTTTCAACCATTCTCTAAAACCTCATTTTTTTTTTTTCCACCCAACCCCAACCCCAGTCTCTGGAGTTTGTGCACTGAGCCTATCCAGTCAAGGCTCTCTTCCTTGTATAACCCCCCAAGTGCATTTACAGCAGATGCGTTAACTTTAATTCTGATCCCTGGATGTCCTTCAACGGATGCTTCCACTGTCCAGGCTAACACAGAAATGGTCTTGGAAACCCTGAGTCAGATGGATGACTTGGAGGAATTTCTGTCAAAAGACAAGCATGCAGACCCTGACTTCACCAAGAAGCTGTGGGCCTATCTCACCGTCAACCAACTGCTAGCAGAGAGGTAAGGCAAGACGAGTGTATACCGTGAAAACTTATAAACATGAAATGTCCATCTACAATACTTGAGGTCAGGGCTGGGGCTATAGCTTAGCCTGAAAGCCTTTGCCTAGAACACACAAGACTCTGGGTACAATTCCCATACTGCCAACCAAACAGCAAATGGGGCATTTGAAATCATGAGCAAGAAGTATTTGGAATCAAGAAAGGTATCAAATTAATCGAGGGATTGGATTATTACTGACTCGTTCACAGCACTCTAATGAAAGCTGAGTTATTTCTTCTCCTCTTTTCTTCTTCCTTTTCTCCTTCTCTTCCTCCTCCTCTTCCCCGTTCCCCTCCCCCTCTCCCCCCCCTTCCTCCTCCTCCTTGTTTTCTGAAGACACAGCTCAGCAGCTGGCTGCTCTTCCAGAGGACTGGGTGCGACTCCTGGCAGCTCTAACTTCAGTTCCAGGGAATATAGTATCTGTGGGCACTCTGCACATGTGTGGTACACAGAAACATACATGCAGACAAAAAAAACCTACATACATTTTTAAAAAGTTAAAATGTTTAAAATGTAAATGCAACATATGTGAGATGCGTGGAGTGCATTGATTTTAAGTATGTGGTTTAATGGATATACATGTATGTATACACATATACATTGAAGATGTCTATATGTGTATACCTATACTTGTATCTATCCTTATCTCTATCTCTATACCATCTGTATCTATGACCATCCTGCTATAAATGTAGAACTACTGAAGGTCGCCTTGCTCTCCTTTACTACATCCAGAGGAAGCCACGGCTTTTGCCACGTATCATCATTGATTGGTTTTGTCTGTTGTTAAGCCATATACAGCCATACAAACCATTTCTGACTTTCACTCAGCCTGATGACTGTTAGATTCAGCCATGTTGCTGTGCATATCAATAGTCCATTTGCATTTCCTCTTGAAAAATAGGCCCAGGGAAAAATTTATGACTGTGCGATTACAATGCTCCCAAGGAATGGCTCTTTGATACTTATGCCATCACTGGCTTCTCAGTGGCTGAGCTGCATTTCAAATCTCTAACATCACATCCTGTCATTAGAAAAACACTTGCACACATGCACCAGAATTTCACGGGGATAGTTGATAAAACTTATTATTACAAAGCTCTCACCTGACCTCTTGGATAGGATTCTCAGGAAGATGGACCAGGGTCATTGAACTAGGTTATAAAAACTATCATATAATGGAACTTGCAGAGAAGATCCCTGATGCCATTAAGGTTATATTTAAAAAGCACACATGGCTATAAGCTGTGGGTTTGAAGTAAGAAAGAAATAATCCTGTCCCTTGGACAGAAGTACATTGGCTATACCCAAAAGCATAGAGAAGTTGCACTGGACATTAAATATTGATTTGTAAAGCCCTGTAGAAAGATCAGTGGTTTCTAGGACTTCAGGGGATGTGTAGAATGGAACATTTCTGCAATGGTAGGTCTGTTGTATCTATTTACTCACGGGATATACAAGTAAATGCCAGTGTAAACCACTTGCCTATATGTCAATACGTCTGTATATGCTTCATCTGTGGTCACACATGTACACAAGACATCTGTACAAGATGTCTATAATCCAGGAGGCTGTGGGTCGGGAGGGTACATGGAGACCCTCTCAGTACCTTTTACTCAATTTCACCGTGAACCTAAAACTACTCTGAAACATAAAGTCTTTAAAACCGATCCCTTGGGGGCAGTGAGGTGGCTCAGCGGATGAACGTGTTTGTTGTAAGGCTTATCCACCGGAGTCTGTTCTTGAGCTCCTGCGTGATGGCAGGAGAGAAGCAACCCATACAAGTTGTTCTCTGACTTCCATACAGGCATCATGGCACATGTGTGCACGCACGCGCACGCACACACACACACACACACACACGCACGCACACGCACGCACGCACACACATGCGCACACATACACGCACGCACGCGCACACACACACACACAAAGCAAGTAAACATAATTTCAAAAACTACTCCCTAGAGACCGCGTGGCTGGATAAAGTATTAAGGCTCATGAAGCCATTTGGTCCTGTTCCCCCTATTGCCTTAGGCATCCTCACTCTGTGCCCAGGTGTGGGGTGACTATCAGAAGGGGGAGTAAAGAGGTTTGGGGCCCAAGTTCACCCTGGTATATGGTGATGTTCTTCAATCTCTATCCTCTGAATACAGAAGTCTGGCTCCTACCGCCGCCATCAAAAGGAAAATCACGAAAACAATCCTGCAGATGTCTCTAGACCATCATATCGTGACTCCGCTTACTGCCATGGTGATAGAGAATGATGCTGGAGACGAGCGCATGCTGGCTGACTCCCCGCCACAGGACCACTCCTGCTGTTCAGGTCAGTGCTTTGGGTCCTTACGGAGCAACAAGATGGAGCGGCCTTCTTGTCTTGTGTTGTTGTCCCAAAGCCTCTGTTCCCATCTACTGTCCACCTTTTGCTTCCAGCTTGTGTCCGTACGTGTCCAAGCTTAAGTTTAGTTTTGCCAGTGGGCATGATGGTACCAGATCTCTATTTAGCCAAGGATGACCTTGAACTCTTGGTCCTCCTGCCTCCACTTTCTGAGTGCTAGGATTGTAGGCATGTGTCACTAGGCCCAGCAGAGAAGTTATTTCTCTGCAGATCCATTTATAGTACTAGATACTGGAAGAATTGGGTACTAGAGGGAACAAGAGGAGGGGGGATTCTGATGAAAAGGGGGAGGCTGTGGGTTACCTTGCATGCTCAACGCCCTGGGTTTGATGCTTAGCACTGCATTTACATAGATAGATAGATAGATAGATAGATAGATAGATAGATAGATAGATAGATAGGAAGAGGAAACCTTAGCTGAGAACCTTTGGTTGGGAAAGAAGATGCAAAAATCAAATTCGTTAAATTGAGTGCAATTTCTATGGAAGAGTACATGGGAACTAATGGGGGAAGAGTTCTTCTATGCAGGTGCACTGTATTATGGCACCAAGGTTGCCTCGGGTCCCATCCCATCATGGGCGAACCCATCCCCGACACCAATGTCGGCCATGCTTGCAGTCGGAGCGAAGCCACTTGAGTCTACTCCACCTCCTCATTTGAATCAAGGTAAAAGCATTCCTCCCTTCTTAACCCATCAGAGCCCCGTGCGGCTTTCCACCAGTGAATAGGATCTCCATGTCTTGAGAAGCTAGCTGACGTTTACAGGCCTTATTGCCGTCTATGGGGAGTCAAAAGCCCCAGGTGCTTACTGAGGTGTCGAAATAGCTGGGGCCTATCTGGTGTCTCTTCTTGTTGGTGCTAAAAGCATCAGGGCCGGGGTCTGCAACCCTATAGGTGAGACAACAATACGAACTAATCAGTACCCCCCAGAGCTTGTGTTTCTAGCTGCATATGTAGCAGAAGATGGTCTAGTCAGCCATCATTGGGAAGAGAGGCCCCTTGGTCTTGCAAACTTTATATGCCCCATAGAGGGGAACGCCAGGGCCAAGAAGTGGGAGTGGGTGGGCAGGGGAGCAGGGTGGGGGGAGGGTATAGGGGACATTCGGCATAGCATTTGAAATGTAAATGAAGAAAATATCTAATAAAATAAACTTTAAAAAAAAAAAAGCATCAGGGCCTCACTCTCTGACATCATGGACACCTAATGACCTCTGAAGGGCTCCATGTCTAGATACCATCATATGTTGAGGTGTAGGGCTCAGAATATGAATTTGCATGTGGACAGACCCATACCTCACACTCTTTCCAACTGCATCAAGTGAGCTCTCTGGAATAGAAGAGATTCTCTTCTCGTAGGAATGCACTGGTGGAGTGCTGCTTCACCTTTGATGAATAGCCTCAATTAGTTAAGCAGTTACTAGTTGCTCAATATGTGGATGTTATCATTGAGTAAGAACTATCCTTTTTTTTTTTTTTTTTTTTTTTTGACTTAAATGCATTAGTTGTCACATGCATGTCAGAAGCATGGACCATAGATGTGATCATCCGAAAGCCACTAACACATATTTGTTAGAGTTTGGGCGCTGAGGTGCCATTGTACACTCTCAGTGCACAATGGACACATTCCCTTTCAACATGTGAGTCAGGGGTGCCACCTGGGGGACTTAGCAGTAAGTGCAGCTCCTCCTGGTGCTCCAGAGTTTACAGAAATGGTAGCAAAAGATAATGTTTACTCACACTGTGACTGAACATGGGGAGACATGGGACATGGTACAGGTCTCAAAGCCACATGGCCTAGGGCTTGAGGATATGTGTAGGGCAGAGGAATGGTAATTACTGTGTGGGGAAGAGTTGGAGGAATCTGTGGTTTACAAACACACAATTAGATCCCAGAGGCCGTTATGAAATTCACATTCAGAAAACGGGGGTATTCGCATCATCGGGAGATGGAGTGACAGCCCTCTGGCATCATAAAGTCACCCCTCAGATACTTGTCTGTTTTCAAGGTAAGAGTCAGTGGCTTCGACAAGCAAGGTCTAAGGTCTTCAAGTCGCTGGGAAGTAACCTAGGCAACTGTTATCACCGTGATTGGAACACCCCAGGAGTGTTAGCCACCATAAAGCTAGGAAGCAAACAGTGTATAGCTCAGCTGTGCCACCTCTGTGACTGGTGCTTCCCAGGGTTCACAGAAAGCCAATGAGCTGAGGGTTTGACCGGGCTTCCCCGCTTTACCCCATGCCCTGACTGTGTGTGTGCATGTGTGTGTGTGTGTGTGCAGGCCATGAGGCCTTCACAGACTTCCTGGCAGCCCCTGGAGCGTGTATGTATGTGCTTTGCAACCTCTCTCTCTCTCGTACAGAATGAACTTTGGACATCCTAACAGTGCCCCGGCTTCCATCCTAAAGGAACGTCCCACTGGTCAGCAGCATGTGGGACGTCTGAAGTGAAAACCGAAGGCTACTTCCTGTTGTTAATATAAGATCCCCAGGTTCTCTTGAATAGACTCTCCTATTTACAAAACCTCTTCAGATGGCGCAGCGAGGTGTCTCTGAGGGAGAAGGCACTTGCTAACAAGCCTAATATCCCGAGTTCAGTCCTGGAACCTGCATGGTGGGAAAGAACAGGACACCACAAGTAATTCTCTGAACTCTGTGTACTTGCTAGAACACAGGCCCATATGTACACACACACATACACACATGCACACACACACACACAAAGAAGTGGATAATCTTCAGAGCTGACATCTTAGATCATAGAAGCAAGGCTGACTTGGACTATTCAGGGCAACTCAGTCTCCAAAATTAATTACTTCAAATTAAAACGAAATAAAATGAACTCTAGACTGGGTGGGTGGCACCTGTAATCCCGGTACTCAAGGTGAAGGCAGATGAACTGTGAGTTTGAGGCCAACGTGGACACACAGCGATAACCCCATCTCACAAGAGCACGGCTGAGGATGTCACTATGCGGGAGAGCACATGCCTCGTGTGTGCACTGTCCTGTGCGTCATATCACAGTGCAGCTGAGCGGGGAGAGGAAAGGGAAAGAGAGGCTCCAAACGTTTATTACATACACCAAGCAGGTAGCAAGGACTCGGGTGACCGTCTCACTTCCTGTGGCTTCTCTCCAACAGTGTTCGTTGTGGGACCCGAATGATTTGCTGTTTCCGTTTTGTTGATGATAACGCTCCCTAATAGCTACACTCCCGAGCAGGGACCCTGAGTGGAAGATCAGCACGCAGGGCTTGTGTGGCGAATGGCTCCCAAGAGCAGGACATGCTATGGTGTCCAGCATGGACATCACACTGTCCACTCATCACATGGACCACGCACACTGTCACTTTTCAAAGGAAAGTTTTTGCAGCAAAATAAAAGGACAAGACAGCCAATTTTAAAACAACATTCCCAGTAAGACCACAAGGCTTCTTCCACATGTCTAGTCTGCTGTTTGATGCAACAAAAGGCTGCCCCTGAGTCAGACCGGCCTGGGGTCAAATTCTTCCAATGTAACCGTGGGCCGTACACTAACTTCTCTGCTCTCATTCATCCCGCCTGTATTACGGAGTAATGGCTGTAGGGTAGTTATAAAGCAAGAGTCTCATATCTAGACATCCAGCAAAGTCTAGCTAGTGCTTGGCCCATACATCTTAGGATTTCAGGAATATATAAAGTTGACACGGAGATCTTCAACCCACTTCCAACCCTATTAAAAGTTAAAGCTGCACTGATTAGTGTGAGGAGGCGTTCCATTCCATTTGCCTAGAGACAGATCATTACGGCGGGAAGCATGGCTACTAGAGAAGGAGCTGGGCGTTCTACATCTGGATCTGCAGACAGCAGGGAGAGAGAGCGACTGGGCCAGGCTTTCTCTTTTGAAACCTCAAAGCCCAACCCGCCAGTGACATACTTCCTCCAACAGGCCACACCTCCTAATCCTTCTCAAGTATTTCAACTCCCTGGTGACTAGGCATTCAAATATATGAACCTGGGGTGGCAGTGGGGAGCAATATTATTCAATCCACCATATGTACAGTACTTATATAGAAGGAAATTTTTGCCATAAATCTTTTCCGAAGGAGCCATTGTTTCCTACCTTAACAGTGCCCTCTAGTGCCCAACCTTGACATTGACCAATGAACCAAGTCTTTGTTAAGCACCTGAAATGAACTGTGTAGCTCGAGAGATGAACAGGAGGGTCAGGAGGTAACATAATGGATTACAATCTTGCCTTCTGGAGGCTGAGACAGAAAGATCACAAGTTCAAGGACAGCCTGTGCTGCAAAGTTAGATCCTGTCTCGGTAAGCAACAGTGACAAAAATCAGCTTCCTTTTTAATAATTTTGGTTTTTATTTTTTCTTGTATATTTTCTAGTGGAAAATGACCCCCACTTCATCATTTACCTGCCCAAAAGCAAAAAGAACATTTGTTTCAATATTGACTCCGAACCTGGGAAAATCCTAAGCCTTGTGTCTGATCCAGAATCAGGTAACAGAAAAGCAGATTCCATTTGAAGCAACTAATAGCATGATGGCCAGGCTACCTGGGATTCATTTTTTTCTCACCTCATTAGATATACTATAGCTTTTAAAAGTACTATGACTAGTAAGAAACTGAATTATATATATTAATCATTTCAAGCAAGTATAACTTAAAAATACATCTTCTGAGCATGAGCTAGCTGATGTTTTATTCTATAAAAATATTAACTTTAAAACATCTCATAAAGAAAAAATATTTGTATGACGACTTTGTTGACTTGTCAGACATTATAAATACAAACTGTGGTGCCCACCCGAGGGGCCCAGGAGAGAAAGCATGTTTTCCTTTACAGGGATTTTAGTCAACGGTCAGCTTATCGGTGCCAAAAAGGCAGAGAATGGAAAGCTAAGCACCTACTTTGGAAAACTGGGATTTTATTTCCAAAAGGAAGGCATGAAGTTAGAAATCAGCACCGAGACCATCACCCTGAGCTCTGGCTCCTCTACATCTCAACTGTCCTGGTCCGACACAGCTCACCTTGGGAACTCGAGGCAAGTAGTATTCCACCTCCATTCCCATCAGCCCTTGGGACACAGCTGCAGAAGCAAGGCCGGCCTCAACCTCAGCAGAGATCATACAGATCATTTTAGATACAAGGATGCTGAGGTTCAGGGTAGCTCTTCCCTTGCACTGGGTTATCCCTGTGTACTGGCTAGTTTTGTGCCAACTTGACACAGGCTGGAGCTATCACAGAGAAAGGAGCTTTAGTTGGGGAAATGCCTCCACGAGATCCAGCTGTAAGGCATTTTCTCAATTAGTGATCAAGGGGGGAGGTCCCCTTGTGGGTGGTGCCATCTCTGGGCTGGTAGCCTTGGTTCTATAAGAGAGCAAGCCGAGCAAGCCAGGGAAAGCAAGCCAGTAAGTAACATCCCTCCATGGCCTCTGCATCAGCTCCTGCTTCCTGACCTGCTTGAGTTCCAGTCCTGACTTCCTTGGTGATGAACAGCAGTATAAGCCAATAAACCCTTTCCTCCCCAACTTGTTTCTTGGTCATGATGTTTTGTCCAGGAATAGAAACCCTGACTAAGACACCCTGGGTCTGGGAATTGTTTTCGATGTTCACTGTGTCTCCCTGATAAGGCTCAGTGAAAAGCATCCAGTAAGTGCTCAGTATATGTAAGCAGATCCATCCGTTGAAATCTGGAGCTGACTACATCAAGTCTGCTCCAAATGGTATGATTGTATTTTATTCAAGAGCATCTTCCTAGTTAGGACCTGGCCGCCGACTGTTCTAGACATCCCACATCCCATAACACTGAGGCAGTGAAGCTCTCACTGGAGGAACAGAGGGTTTGTTATTAGGGGGTAGCAAGATGGCTCGGTGTGCAAAGGCGCTTGCTTCTGAGACTGATGACCTGAATTCAATCTCAGGCAGGACCCACAAAGTGGAGGGGGAGAAGAAAGCCCTGCCTGCAAGTTGTCTTTTTCTGATCTCCACTAGTATGTATGCATACATGCATGGGCACACACACACACACACACACACACACACACACACGAGAGAGAGAGAGAGAGAGAGAGAGAGAGAGAGAGAGAGAGAGAGAGAGAGAGCTCTGAAATCATCTAGAAACTAGTTCTATGCTGGCTTTCCCATAGGGTGCTCATCTCTGTGAAGAAAGAAAAATCTGTGACTCTCACCCTGAATAAAGAGCTGTTCTTTTCCGTTCTGCTGCATCGTGTGTGGAGGAAGCATCCAGTTAACGTGGACTTCCTGGGGATCTACGCTCCCCCAACAGACAAGTTCTCGCCTAGCGTGCATGGACTGTTAGGTAACGCATTTCGACTGTCAGCATGCAGTGACTTGGATGACTATGGTTAGAAGCTGGGAAGGTGGCAGGCAAGGCCACCAGAGCGGAGAGCTCAACGTGGCAGGATGACTTGGGAACATTATGGTCAACACCATTTGCCCAATGACTCAAAAGTGGCAACTTAGGACAAGGGAGAAAACAGGTTAAAATTTAAGATAAGGGTTTTTTGTTTGTTTGTTTGTTTGTTGTTGTTGTTTTTGTGACCGAAGAGAGGTGACTTGGCTTAGGAGGTCTGTGACAAGTAGACTCCATAACATCAGGTATTTTAAGAAGACTTCAGACATAAGCATGTGACATCTCAAACCACCCTGCAACTGTGATCTGAGCTGCACTCTCCTACACCTTCCCAGCCTGCTGCCATCAAGTGGGTAGTTTCTAGTAAGCCGGCAGCAAGTACAAAGGGATTCTGGAGGGCAGATCAATATGCCACTCTAGCCCAGTGACAGGCCTTGGAGTCTATGTGAATTAATGTCTATGCTTTGTGTCATTAGGGCAGTTCATGCAGGAGCCAGCCATCCACATCTTCAATGAGAGACCAGGAAAGGAGCCGGGAAAACCGGAGGCAAGCATGGAGGTGAAAGGACATAAGCTGACTGTCACCAGGTAGGTCCTGGATGCTTAAGAAAAGCCACCTCGCATGCTGTCAAACTTCCCAAGTCACCGGCAATAGATGCATATACAATATTAGCCAGAGGACACGTCAGATAGCCCAGACTAAAAGCAAATCATGACCACACGTATGTGCGCGCACATCATGAAATGGCAAGATGAATTAATCAATCTAGTGCTCTCATCTGAATGTTGGAGCCCTATGGTCAGAAACTGAGTAATTGAAGCTGTTGACCAAAGGAAGAGATCATAAAATGTCCAGGAGGCACAGTTCTAGAGAAGGCATGCATATTTTATGTAAAAGTTTCTTGAACATGGATACACTACGTGTTTTGGGGGTAGTTTTTCTTACATATATCACATCCATGTGCTTCATTTCAATGCAGGAAATAAGCACTCTGAGTGTCAACTATTAATCTTTGAATTTCAGTCCCCTCCTTCTTGTTCAATTGTCTCCCCTGTGCCTCATTTTATAGTGTTTTGAATCATTTTTGTCTTTTTGATATTTTATAAAGCAATTAATTTCCTTATTAGAAATAACAGTACAGATATGCCGTCATCTTCCACATAATTAAAATGTAACTTTGCGGTGATAATTAAATCTCAAAATTATGTATGATGCATGCCACCACAGAGTAGACACATGAAGTCTAATGGTGGATTCGGATTCTACCGCCCAAACGGTGTTGGCTTACCAGACAGAAAACGACGGGTTATTAACAGACATTAGTAAGCATGGGGAAAGGGTGAGAGTCACTCAGCAACCGCCTTACAGCATAGGCAGTTCCGTAACAAACCTCTTCATCTCCTGCAAGCCCGAGACCTGTCGATTAGTAAATGAAACCAAACGAGCCCCACTCCGTTCTTTTAAGGCTCGCTGAAGGCAGTGTGCTGCATGCATTTCGAAATATCAATCTTCTTCATCCTCCAAGGGGAAGCCTTGAATTCGCTCATGAATTGCTGGCATCACCCTTAAACACAACCACAAACCGAGGGGGTCGGGGAGGGGATCACAGTTAGCCCACGGTGCCGAGTTTCAGGTTCTCCATCTTTACTAGTCATTTGCTACTGTTGCACTGCTGGAGGAATCCACAGAGACCAGCCTCTAGGAGGACTGTCTTAACTGTCTGAGTGCACACTGGTTACACTGTGTTCTAGGGCCAACCCTAGACACTGACATTTCTTTTAACTTGGCAGGGGTGGCAGAGAAGGGGTAGAGGGTGGGTAGAAATAGTTAAGAAAGGTACAAAGAACAGGAGCAAGGGCTGTTCCCAGCTATGCCGTGTCACTGTGTTGTCGCCTCCCTAATTCTATGCGCCATCTTCCTTCCAGAGGCATACAGAAGGACTACAGGACGGATATCGTGTTTGGAACAGACGTTCCCTGCTGGTTCGTACACAACAGTGGAAAAGGTTTCATTGACGGACATTATAAGGATTATTTTGTGCCTCAGCTCTACAGCTTTCTCAAACGGCCTTAATGGCGTATAGTTTTGGAAACTGTATGTGTACACTTTTCTCCCTTGATCCTTTTTGCAGTTATTCCCTCGTTTCAGCAACTCGAAATAAACCCAGATATTATAGTGGCCTAAAAGGCCTGCTAACCCACCTGAGAAAAATAAATATTTGCAAAAAAAGACTCAGGAATTTGTTTTCTGAGGATGTATTAATCAGTAACCCAGGACCTGGTTGGTGAGTACACAGCCAGTGAGGTCAAGTCCAGGAACTTGGGTATACTGTGAAAGTCCACTTCCTGTTAAATGTCACCTGAGCACCGGGGATCAAACACTTGCTGTTACTTCACAGGAGGGTCAATTATGAGACTTTGGGTGAACACAGACATAAACAGGGAACATTATGTCTCCATGGTTGCTTTATAATAGAGGTTTACACTGAACTCCGTTGCAGGGATGGGAGATACATTTACGTGCAAAAACTGGGGTCACAGTTCTATAGTTCTATAAAAATCAACCCTGTATGTGTAACTCAGGGGAAGAAACTTTAATAGTTGGTATTTCAACGTTCATCACCTGCAAAGGTGACTTTATCAATAACTAATTGTTTGTATATAATCCCTCTTGAGACCAGAACTTTGGTGACTTATTTTCTATTTTAAATGAATAATCAACCTTGCATTTCAAAGAAGGAAATCAAGTTAATGGCAAGAGTTGGGAAAAAAAAAAAAAGCCAGCTTTCCCTGTAAGCAAGCCGATCATTCTTTATAGAGGGTCCTATGAACTGACAGCTTGCTATTTAGTTATATTCGGTATGAACAATTGAGATCTCAGCCAACTAACACAGAGCTGCTATTCGTGCGGCAGGCAGATTAACCATCTTTTTGTCTCATGTGGCCTGTGTTCACAAGCTTGGCCCAAGTATCAATCACAGAGTTACCATGAAACCAATTAAATGTGCATTTTACCTTAAATGGTTGGCAACCTTATTTGAGAAAAATACACCTTGGTGGAGATTGTACCTTAGTTAGAAGTTTGTTTTCCAGTTTTTAAAACCCATGTTTTAAAATGATTGTTAACTAAGCCAACCTTCTTTAAGGTAAAAACCATAAATGCAAGAGGCCGGAGAGCTGGCTCAGCAGAGGGGCTGTTTCAGTTCTAGAGCCCCCATGGCATCGCACAGCCATCTATAACTCTAGTTCCAGGGGATCTAATGCCCTCTTCTGACCTCTGCAGGCTTGTACACATGCTGCATGCACACACACACACAACCATTGTTCTTTAAAGCACTGTAAATAAAACCAAGCATGGACAGACTATATGTATGTGTGTATATATATATAGTCTTAACCTGATTGTCTGTTTCTGAAGCATGAACTCTGTAAATGACATCATGACCCAATGGTCATGGAAAAAAAAAAACAACGCATGATCTCACCACCTATGGGCCACCAGGTAGATCCTACTAGATCTAATGTGTATTTTAGGGCAGTCCTTTCTCCAATACGGCCCAGAGAAACCAAAGGTTGGGCACACATGCAATTTATTTTATGTGTATGGGTGTTTGGCCTGCACGGATGTCTGGATAGCGTGTCATGAAGCGCTCACGAAGGCCATAAGTGGGCACTGGATCTGGGACTTGGGTTACAGATAGCTGTGAGCCACTGTGTTGGTGCTGGGAACTGAACATGGATTCTCTGGAAGAGCAATCAGTGCTCTTAACTTCTGAGCCATCTCAATAGACTCTAAAGGACTTCTTAATAAAATAAAATGACATCTCTTCGATGTTTTCTTCCAGCAAAAGAAAGGATTATAGTGACTTTTCAGAATCCAGGTCAAGTTTGCCTGACGAGAAACAGATGCCACTGTGGCTTTAAGAATTTGCTATTTCCCCCCCCACAAAAAAAAAACAAAAAACAAAAAAAACAAAAAACAGCCGGGCGTGGTGGCGCACGCCTTTAATCCCAGCACTCAGGAGGCAGAGGCAGGTGGATTTCTGAGTTCGAGGCCAGCCTGGT
>NC_034605.1:7253950-7270020 GCF_900095145.1 Mus pahari | reverse complement strand
ATTTTCCAAATTCTCTTTCATGACACTTTACAACAGTATTCTTTAATGATGGTAAAAATCCATCAGGAAAATGGAACAAAGATAAAATAACAGTTTTGACACTTAAAAAAAAAAACATAAGATTTTATTATAAATTTACCCAACTATTCAGTAGTATTTAAATAGATGATTTTTTTTATACAAAACAAACCCCCTAACACAGTAGAGTTACACAGTACCTTGGCTAACATCAATTTGATGCTTTACAATTTCAATGTGTTGTTAACAAATTTTCAAACTCAAGCAAGTTTAGATATGTCTTCATATTGAATACCTTCAACTCGGCGTCCTTTCAAAGGTCCAGTTTCAATGACTATCGTGGCCGAAAAAGCCTTCTCATTGATGGATTCGAGGGTGCCTTCATTTCCTCTGTAGCCTCCATTTAAAACTAGAACCCTTTTCCCTGGGGCTGGAATGACTGTCTCTAAATGAGTCTGGTCCAGTTTCAGCCTGTCTCCAGAGTCAGTCATCTTTACCACAGCTGTGTACCTGTCAATCACTTCCTTAATGACCCCTTTCTTCTTGTGATATTTCTCCCCCAGCTTCTTCGTTATAATTTTCACAATGATCCCCGGCTGTAACCAGGAGTCTGTCCGTGCGGTCCTTTTCTTTTCCTCTTCAATCTCCATGATCTCATCCAGGGCAGACTTCTTCTTCTTCTTTGCCGCCTGGGCGGAGCTCTGTGAAGACTCTTTCCGTTTCCCGGATGCTGTGTTCCCCAGCAGCTTCAGTGCACTTGGTCCCAAGGAGCTGGACTTGGACGTTGTAGCTCCCGCTGAGCCACCCGCTCCTTTATTCAGGTTGAACGTAACTTTTTCTTCCTCATTTTCTCGGCTTAATTCCGTAAAAACAGGTGTCTCCTGCTCTTTCCCTTCCAGGCCTCTTCTCACCTGCTCCTCAATGAATTTGGCTGTTTTTTCTTCATCGTCGAGATCTTGCTTCTTCTTTTTTTCTAATTCCAGTTGCCGACGGATAGTTTCTGGGTCTCTGTCTATGTACTGAATGTACCAGCCTTTTGGGGTCTCATCCACTTTACACAAGCCTTAAAAACAAAAAACAAACAACAGCGTGACCGTACAGATGCAGAGTAAACTGCACACACAAAGCACCCGACCTCTGCACACTTTGCATTCAGTGACTTCAACAGTATCCTGGAACACACAGGCCTGAGACAGGACAGTGCTTACACACTGGAAGACACACGAGGAAGTACTTTAGGAACAGCTGATCCTTGATGTAGTTACAGCGACCTTGCTGGCTGATGAATATTAAATGATCTGTTAACTTAGAATGAAGTAACACACTAAATAAGCAAAATATTGACACCAAGTTCCTGCCTTCCTAATTTCTTATCATATAAAGATTCGAAGTGAGAGAAGAGCAAACTTGAGCTCTGACCTCGGAGAGAATGTGAAACATTTCCTAAAGAAGGACTATAACACTGAGCAATGGTGGTTCATGCTCTAACCCTAACACTCAGGAGGCTGAAGAAGGAGGACATCCATGAGTTCCAGGTCAACTTGGGATACATAATGAGTTCTAGAGTAGCTTAGAGTATAGTGTGAGCTACTGTCTCAGTAAATGAAGGAAAAAATAAATGAAGGAAGAAAGGAAGGATGAACATGAAGATAAGAAAAAGTAGAAAGTTATTAGCAGTAATAACTTTTTACAATAACAATAACTTAAATAATTGTTATTACTTTAATTTGTTCATGTGTAGTACACATGTGTATGTGTGGTGCAGTATACATGTTTCGTATATGTGTGTGATGTATACATGTGTTTGTGTGGAACTTGGAAATTTTTAGGAATCTAAAAAGTGTGCCCTAAGGATCAATTTCAGGCCATCAGACTGCAAACAGTTATTAAACCAGACGCAAACATTATGGTTTGGATACAAACCGTCTCCCAGAGCTCATGTGCTGAGAGCTTGGTCTCCAGGCACTGTGAAGTGACTGGACCTGGAGGCCTTGACTCCATCAGTGAATTAATCCGTTCATGGACTCCTAATCTGACAGCACTGTTGGGAAGTGGCAGAGACTAACAGGTAAGTCCTGGCAGGAGGGAACAGGCCCCCACGGGGCACATCTCACCCCAAGCCCCTGGCCCCTCCTTTGCCTCATTTCGTGGTTTTGCTCCATCACGTGCTCCCCAGCATGAAGTTTTCCCTCACTACAGCCGAGAAGCACAGGAGCCAAGTGATCCTGAGCTGAATTCTCAGGAACTGGGAGTCAAATAGATCATTCTCAGGCGTTTCATCACTGGATGAAAAGTGCCTAATAGAGAATACAGTGCACTGGCAAAAGAAATCCTCCCACTGGCCGCTGAGGCTCCAAAGCCTGTAAGCCCAGCACCCAGGAAGCAGAGGCAGGAGCGTTATAAGTCGCAGTGCAACCTGGGCTATGCAAGACCCAGCTTCAAAAGGAAACAAAAGGACCAAAGTGGCACCTGAGGGACAGTATGGCCTCCTACCTTCCTGATTGCCCTACATATCCTCTTCTCTATAAAGTCAGACAGAGAATGAAAATGACGGTTCCCCTAGAAATTGAGCCACGGATCACCAGTTCCTGTCTGCTCTCTTCTTACCCTCTCTGCCCAGCCACTTGGTAAAGTCAGTCAGCGTTTCCCACTGAGTAGCATTCATGTGGATGTGCTCTCGGTGGCTGATGTATTCATTGTAGACAATGTTGTTGTGGACCCTTTTAGTGCCTGAAACAAAATATGACACTGTTGAGCCTGAAAAAACCCACACAATTATGAATTATTATTTCCATAATATTTAAGATGGCTACCAAAGCGTCGCCTCAGAAGTTCCAGAAAGTCATTTCGGAATTCCCTAGTGAAGAAAGAAAGAGAGAAAGCCATTAAGTTACTTGCTATAAATATAATGTGCCATCTTCCTGAAGTTTGAACAATTACAAACCTTAGTGACCAATAGTCTCACCAATCACCTATACTGCCGTGTGCCACAAACCTTTAAAGTAAACAGAGAAAGATCTGCAAAGATTGGTTTTCAAAGGGAACTTGTGAGTCAGCCTGGAGTTGAGATGTTCGACCTTAGCAAAGCTAGTGCATGTCCTTAGAAAGGATCCATCACAGGGTCCCTGTGCTGATGACTCCAGCAAAGTAATACCACTCTGTCCAGGTGGGCAAAGGACACATCTTAACCTAAGCAGTTCCAGTGAAGGCAACTAAAAACAAAACGTAAGAAGTCATCATAAACAGATTTGAGGGCATTGCCAGAGGTGATATTAATATGGACAGTAGAATATAATTCAAGGTCAAAATGGAAGGCCATTCCCAGCTAACACAGTCATGAACCATGAACACAGTGTGTGTCTGAGACATGACACTTAACCCACTTAGGGTGGATTCTGAGCAGACAGTAATGAGGATGTGGAGGAAGAACTGCATGTAGGAGAAGGTGCGCCTGGAAG
The DNA here is from genome assembly GCF_900095145.1 of Mus pahari. NCBI lineage: Eukaryota > Metazoa > Chordata > Mammalia > Rodentia > Muridae > Mus > Mus pahari. The sequence goes on along the minus strand of NC_034605.1, from coordinate 7,266,544 downwards.
ATGAGGTCTAGCCAAAGTTTTGAATCATCTTGAATGTCACGTTATATAGATCTATTTTTATGCAAGCACTAGGAAAACATTCAAACTTAGTTTGAAAATTAATAAATTAAAAATCTGTAATTTGAGCCGGGCTTGGTGGCACATGCCTTTAATCCCAGCACTCAAGAGGCAGAGGCAGGCAGATTTCTGAGTTCGAGGCCAGACTGGTCTACAAAGTGAGTTCCAGGACAGCCAGGGCTATACAGAGAAACCCTGTCTCGAAAAACCAAAAAAAAAAAAAAAAAAAAAAAAGAAAAAGAAAAAAAGGGGGGGGTGCTGGTGAGATGGCTTAGCAGTTAAGAGCGCCAACTGCTCTTCCAAAGGTCCTGAGTTCAAATCCCAGCAACCACATGGTGGCTCAAAACCATCCAGTACAAAATCTGATGCCCTCTTCTGGAGTGTCTGAAGACAGCTACAGTATACTTACATAGAATAAATAAATAAATAAATAAATAAATAAATAAATAAATAAATAAATATTTTTTTTAAAATCTGTAATTTGAAAGATGATCATGTATTATCCTGTCCTAAAGAAAAACAGAGGGGTTAAAGATACAGTTTAGCCAATAAAAGCTGTGGCTACTCCTTATGAGGACCCAGGTTTTATTCCCAGCAACCACACGGCTACTCACAACTGTCTTTGACTGCTGTCCCAGGGAATGCAACACCCTCTTCTAGTCTCCGTACAGGCAAAACACATATACACATAGAAGCATAGAAGAAGTAATTTTTAAAGTAATTTGCAAAGAAAAAAGATAGAAAAAATCGTTATGTTAAGAAAAGTCGGATCATAAAGACAAATATGTTTTCTCTCATATGTGAAACCTAGATTTAAAGCTGTGTGTGTGTGTGTGTGATAAAGCCACAGAAGGGAGAGGAAAAGGAGGCTGATAGAATACACGTGACATGACAACACAAGAGTAGAGGACTTGGGGGTGGAAGGGAGGAGACAAGTAGTGGAGGAGGGAGGGAGGAGGGAGGGATGGAGAAGGGAGAGAGGAGGGAGGAAGGGAGGGCAGGCCAGTAGGCAATTATGAATTATGAGTAGAATAACACATTTGAAGATGCCATGATGAAACCCATTATTTTACATGCTATCTTTAAAAATATAATCTATACACAAAACATGTACAAAACAGGAAACAAATGGAAGGATGGAAGGGAGGGATGGAGGGAGGGAGGAAGGTCGGAAGGTCGAAAACCATGGTGAGCAGCAAGGCACAGTGACTCTCAAGTTACGTTCCCAAGCCAGCTGCACACCATCACTTGGGAATGTCAGGTACTGTCACAGAACGTAAAACCTACAGCCCCAAGGCGAGAGTTAAAAGGATGTGACCTATGGTGACTTGTGACTTAAGGTGACTGTGGGAGGACACAGAAAGATCAGAGAATCATCCTGAAGAACTTTCTGGTAACCAAGGAGCTAAAAGACGGAAGCAGAAGTAAGACTGCCATGAAAGAAGGCACAGAGAGAAGTATGTCAGAGAGGAGTTATAGGTGACATACACTCAGACAGACCACGGAAGAGGAAGATGGGGAAAAGCCATAGTGACTCCAAAGGACAGAAGGGCAGCCTCCAGCAGACAGTGGCATGAACAGGAGGGAGAAAGGAGAGAAGGCCAGGAAGTGTTCAGCACTTGCCACAGTGTTCTTTCCCAGTGCATGGCCTGAGCACCCAGTGGATTCAAGACGATTTTAGGTAACTCACAGACTACTTTTGCATTTGTCGTCGTCGTGGTCTTTGAGAGAGTAAAAGCAATGGAAGGAAAACAGGCTTCATGGCAGACATCTGTCATTCCAGCACTGGGAAGGCCCAGACAAGAGGACTAACCTGAATCTGAGACTCTGTACTACATAGTGAGTACCATGTTAGCCAGGACTATGTAACAGGACGCTGCTTCAAAACACGAATGAATGAATGAATGAATGAATGAATGAATGAATGAATGAATGAATGAATATTTTCAAGATGGGAGGTAAACCCACCAGCAGCTTAGCATCCAAAGCAAGGTCACGGGTAGTGGGTGATCGCAAGCCATCCAACAGTGAATGTTCTCTGTAACACCATGCCAATAACCGGAAAACTAAGACGAGCTTTATCTAGCCTGACCCATGGAGCAGTAAAACTTGCTGGCTATATTCCACCCGAGCCTTCAATGTCGCCTTGCTAACACTGTGATGGAGTGAAGGTTGCAGATGACCTGCTGCCACTATGCTCACGGCTGCTCTGAGGAAAGACCCATACAACCGAGCTGGGAACTGAACTACTCTCAGAAGGCATAACAGACCAAAAGACACATAAGCTACCATTATTCCTAACTGGGCATACATTTTCTCAAACTTAAGACTCTCGTGCTAGTCGTATAAGAACAGGCAATGCGGGGCCGATGGCAGGATTGAGCTTCTGAGGCACGATTAGAAATGTGGCAAGTAGAACCTGCCAGCCTGAGCTCAATGTACTTCTCAACCCAAGGGCTGTTCTGTCGGCATCTGCACACATCAATGAATGAGCACGATCAGATGACACTGCACAATAAATGAGGTCACTATTGCAAAGCAAGGTTTCTGTAACTCAGTCACGCAGGATTTTTCAAAAGACTAAGATGCCCTCATTACAAGATCCACCCAAAAGGTAGACCAGTGGATTTTAATTCAACAGCACATACACGCTCACTGTCCTGGTACAGACTCTGTATTATAACTACTCCAAGAACTTTGCACACACTGCCTCAGTGCAGTGACTTTGGGAAGATCCTTAGAGTGTTTTTCTCATCTGACAAACCATCTATGCTAAGACTGAATTTCCTTTATAGAACTCAAACAGTATTTTGTAAATGTGCAAGAAAAGGTGAGAATCCAGTCGCCTTTTAAGTGAGATACTGAAGACATTTGAAAAATGTAAAATATGTTGTTGTATTTGGAAAATAGTATGTTGCTTTGGTTTGGTTTTTCTATTAAAAATTTCAGCCAAGTATGGTGGAACACAGCTCTAATTCCAGCATTTGTAAGACTGAAGCAAGAGGATTTTAAGTTCAAGACTATCCTTGGGTGCACAGGAAGACCTTGTCTTAAGTCAAGAAAAGAGAAGAGGGTTGCGGAGGAAGGCTGGAAAGATGGTTCAGTGGTTAAGAGCACTGACTGCTCTTGCAGAGGTCTTGAGCTCAATTCCCAGCAGTCACATGGTGACTGACAGCCATCTGTAATGAGATCTGATGGCCTCTTCTGGTGTGTCTGAAGACAGCTACAATGCACAGTCTAGCCAGTGGCTCGCCTGTCTCTGTTCCTGAGCACTGGGATTGAGGGCTAATCGCCATACCTGTTTGTTTGGCTGCTCTGTGGATGCTAGGGATTGAAACTCTAGTCCTCAAATGGGGTTGGCAAGCACTTTATTCAAGGAGTCTTCTCCCAAGTCCCCATTGTATTTGAACATAGGGTAAGCATACTGGTATTTTTAAATGGACTAATAAATAATATCTGTAATTTTTTTCAGATTTCAAATGTTGACACATGTAACCCATAGAAACAAAAGCTCTTTGGGATCTTTAATCACATGTATAAAGTGTTCCTCAGAAAAAGATGTAGGGGCCTGGTGAGATGGCTCAGCAGGTAAGAACTCCCGACTACTCTTCCAAAGGTGCAGAGTTCAAATCCCAGCAACCACATGGTGGCTCACAACCATCCTTAACGAGATCTGACTCCTTCTTCTGGAGTGTCTGAAGACAGCTAAAGTGTACTTACATATAATAAATAAATAAATATTAAAAAAAAAAAAAGAAAAAGATCTAGAAGTTAAAAAAAAAAAAGACTAGTATTGCTATTAATAATCAGAAAAGCTTTATTAGAACTAGGCACACTTCTGAGCCCTTTAAAAGTACTAAGTCACTTAATCTTCTTCCAGGAGCACAAGAGTTGAGTGAGGGACCACCTGAGTGCCATCATACCCATGTTAAACCTAAAACACAGGGAAACACAGGATGTTAATCCCAAGGTGCTTCCCTAAAGACCCTAGGTGGGGAGAGCTTTGAGGCCAGGCAGAGCTCAAGTGAAAAAAAGTTCTAAGATACACAATGTCACACTGTAGTTAATTTCAAAAGAAGATAAAGACCAAGCACAATGATGAGACTACAGCCATCTCAACACACAAGGGACAACATCTACAATGCATACACTATTGAACACTTCTATTACATGCCCACTGAATAACCTTACACGGTAAGGATGTCTTGGAATTACTTACTCTGAAAAATAGTCCATAAACTGCTGAGGGTTTTCTGAGGCCAGCAACAGTTGTCTTTGATGAGATTCAGACATACAGTGACACTTAAAGCCATTCTACAAAATATGTAAAGAAGGTAGTTAAATCCACAGTATCAGAACACCCCCCCACACACACACACACATACACACAATAGTTGATTACGCCCTGCAAATGGGTTAATGATAAATTCTTTTCTTGGGTGTTTTGTACACATGTATGCCTATGTACTGCCATGTGCAATGTCTGAAGGGGACAAGCTGCAGGGCTGGATTCACTGGAACTGAAGACAGTGACAGACAGTAGTGATTCTGGGAATAGAACCTGGATCCTCTGGAAGAACAGCTAGAGCTCTTAGCCATCTGTCCAGTCTTGATAAATGATTTTTACTAAGTCAAATCACTCTAATCACACTCTATGTGAGTATGTGTGTGCGTGTGTATACAGGTGGGTGTGCGACTGTGATAGGCAGCCTATTTTGGTTGAATGAGGCTTGCTCCGGTGACCCAGTAGAAAACTCTACAAGGGACGAAAAAGTGAGCCACGTTCCCAGAGACAGATGCCTGACACCACAGAGCCCACAACTCCATAACTCTGTGACTAACAGTCACACAGATAAGGCCCCAAGCTCCTGGTTAGACTCCTCCCCACAGTTACCTCACAACAGCAAGATAACCCAGCCCACTATAAAAGGGCTGCTTGGCCCCTCCTCTTTTTCTTTAAGCTTTCACCTTTCTTACTCTCATCTCTAGCTCTCCTTCTCCCTCTCCCTTCCCCCTCTCTACCTGGCCATGGCCGGCCTCTTTCTTTCTACCTTCTCTCCTTCCCCCTGCCTTTCTACAATAAAGCTCTAACACCATAGACTGTCTCTGCTCTTCAAAGCCTGCCTGCTTAAATGATGGGATAGGTTTTCCTCTAAAGAGCTTAACCTCCTGCCAGAAGGCCTTCCTGCACTCCAGCCATGGACTGGACCAAGGACTCTCTAGCGCATGGGACCCACCCAGCGCCACCTCTCTCCCTGCCCTCTCCTCCCTTCAGTCCTGGGGCTAACGGAGCCTCCCCCGGGGCTCCCATTTTGTTCTCAGCTCTTCCGAGGCGTTCAACGTGTCTGGGATGCCTGAGACTGAAAACCTGTTATCTCTGGCTTCCCTGAGTCCCAGAGACCTCAGACTGCCCCTTGTCCATGCCCCTGCAGGCTAGGGTTCATGGCTTCCCATAGCCAGATACCCACCCGCCTCCGCACGCCCTGCCATGAGCACCGTAACTCTCTCGGGTCTTGGGTTTTCTCCCACTCCCTTTATTCCCCCATGCTCTCTGCCCCACAGGTGGGTATGTGTGTGAGCATGCAGGTATGTATGTGAGTATATGTGTGAATGTTTGTGAGTGTGTGTATGCAGGTATGAGTAAATAGGTGTGTGTGTGTATGAGTATATAGGTGTGTATGTATGTGCATGCGAATATGTACCTGTGAGTGAGTGTGCGTAGATGTGTGTGTATGTGAGTGTAGACAGAGGTGGGAGTCAGGAGTGCTCCTGTCACCGTCCAGCTACTTCTTTTGTGATGGAGCTCACAGGTTCAGGAAGACTGGCTGGTGATTGAGCTCCAGGGCTCCTTCTGCCTCTGCCTCCCTTAACTCGTTTTACTGGTAATCCAAATGTAGGTTCTCCCCATATCGTGAGAAATACTGTACTGACTGAGTACAGCCTCACTTTTAATTTTGCTGTTCATAGAATTGAATCTTGCAACCCAGCCAAATACAGAACACTCAAGGTCAAGAGACTGAAGGTAGTGCCAGGGGTGGGGGTGGGATGTGAGGGTGTGGGGGACCATGTAGATTGCTCAACTCGCTTACTGAGTACCAGAGAGCTTGGCAGGGCAAAACAAGCACAAAGGGTCTGTCTTAGTTAGGGTTGTACTGCTGTGAACAGACACCATGACCAAGGCAACTCTTAAAAGGATACTTAACTAGGGCTGGCTTACAGGTTCAAAGATTCAGTCCATTATCATCAAGGTGGGAACATGGCAGCATCCAGGCAAGCATGGTGCAGGAGACTCTGAGAGTTCTACATCTTGTTCCAAAGGCAAACAGAAGACTAGCTTCCAGGCAACTAGGATGAGGGTCTGAAGGCCCATGCCCACAGTGTCACACCCACTCCAACAAAGCCACACACTCCCTGAGCCAAGCATATTCAAATCACTACAGGGTCATACCCGAGTTCTCACTGCAGATCCTCTTTTCACTTACTTCCTTCTACTTTAGCTTTTATCCAAAATCCACTAGTGCCCCTTGCTTAGATGTTGTTAAATATATTACAGCCATACTTTTAAAGATTGCTTTAAAAAAAAAAGCACGTTGGTGCTAGAGATAGTTAAGTGGTTAGGAGAACAGGCTGCTCCTGACCTGGCACCGACATCAGGATGCTCACAGCTGCCTATGACACCAACCTCAGGGATCCAGCGCCTTTCCTCACACACACAAAGTCATAAAAACTTAACAACAACATATGTCTTGGTATAGTTCTTCTACCTGTATTTGAACCTGAAATTTCAATAGTACATATGAAGTAGAAATGAAAAATTTACCCTATATATTTCAACATTCCCTCCCCCACAAAGACACACATATACTCTTCTGGCTTCCATGCGCAAGCAAGTGTGCACACACAACCAGACACATTGGCACACATATTAAACATAACCAGTCTTCCCTGCCTAATCATTGCCTCAGAGAGGCCGATGCCACGTAGTTGTGTATTGCACCCTCGTGATGGTCAAAGATTTCCTCTGCCTTCTTTCTCTAGTTCTTGTACTTCTGTCAGTTAGATTAGGTTCAGGGTAAACATTTTGGGAAAGATCAATTAATGTGTGGTCCCATATGTTTCATTCTGTGCCCTGGAAGAGAATCCTCAGGGTCTCATAGTGCTAAGATTCATGAAAAATGTTAAAGGTGAAAGCCTAGTTATAAAGTAATATTGGAAAAGACTCTATCCTGGGAGTTAGAAGGAAATTAGCAAGAGGGGGAAAATAGTTTAAAAACACTTTTTAAACCAGGAAGTAATGAAGTGGACATGGGGGCACAGGCCTTAAACTGCAGCGTCAGGTCTGAAACTTGAGACCTTCCTGTCTCTGTCTGTGAAGTGCTGTGATTCCAGGTGTGTGCCACCACATCTGTCACCCATTCAACCATCCTCAAATGTTCTTCTGAACTTAAGTTCTCATGAGAAGAGGACACATGAGCAGTTCTGATTTCTGTGTTCTTGGTAGGGCTCTGTTGACTTTGGCTGGCTGTCCTCAGGTTCAGGGGAGGAGGGCGTGGCTCTTACATGTTCCCTTTCCTGGTCCCATCTTGAAATACTGGGAAAACTGAGAGGAAGGAAGGTCAGAGCTATGATATCCTCTTCACCCTTTCCAATCCATTCCTTTGGGTTTCTAGAATTGAATAACATTTTGGTTTCATTTTGATTTATATTTTAATTTATGGAAAGCAATACTGGCCTTTAATACCAAATCTCTTTTAAAGTAAAACTGAAATAATCATTTCTTTCAGGCAGTGCACAAATTAGGCAAAAAAATTGTAGACGGCCCATGGATAACTAAAAGGTTAAGAACTGAGCTGAGTGGTGATGGAGCATGCCATTAATCCCAGCATTTGGAAGTTCGAAGCCAGCCTGGTCTATAGAGAGAGTTCCATGACAGCCAAGGCTACACAGAGAAATCCTACCACGAAAAACAAAAGAAACAATAAATAAGAAAGAAATGAGTGTAAGTAAGCCCGAGTTTTGAAGCCAGACAATGGTGGTGCACACATTTAGTCCTAGCGCTAAGAAGGCAGAGACAGATCTCTATGAGTTCAAAACCAGCCTGGGCCTGGTCCACAGAACAAGTTCCAGGACAGCTAGGGCTACACAGAAACCCTGTCTTGGAAAAACAACAACATACACAGAGTTTTACAATCCAGTCAGTGGCAGTGGGACTGAGTACAATCTGACATGACTTACTAAGAAGGTAGTAGAAGGTCAGTAAGATGGCTTAGTGGCTAAAGGCGCTTAGTGCCAGGTGTGACAACCTGACTTCAATCCCAGGACCCTCAAGCTGGAAGGAAATAACCATCAACATGAGGCCCTTTGATCTCTCTCTATATATCTGTCTGGTGCAGCATGCACACACGCATAAACACACACACATATCAAAATAAGGTAAAAGAAATATGACACAGGGCATGAGGGCTCACTGGTAGAGCATTCCCAAGTATCCATTAAGACATCAGACAAAACTTGTAGCTGGGCAGTGGTGGCACATGCCTTTAATCACAGCACTTGGGAGGCAGAGGCAGGTGGATTTCTGAGTTTGAGGCCAGCCTGGTCTAGAGAGTTCCAGGACAGCCAGGGTTACACAGAGAAACTCTGTCTTGAAAAAAAAAACAAAAAACAAANAAACAAAACCAACAACAAACAAACCTCCCCGGTCCCCATCACCACCATGAGACTACCAAGAAAGTATTAATATAAAGCGGGGTGGTGTATATCTCTGATACCAGCTCTTGGGAGGCAGAGGCAGGTCTATCTCGGTTTTGGCCAGCCTGGTCTATCTACATGGTGAGGTCCAGACCAGCCAAAGCCTCATACTGAGACACTGTCTCTAAAACAAAATAAAAATAAATATGTATAAGATAATGTATAGGAATTTTTATTAGGTTGTTATATTGGTGGCATTCTCACATAAATTGAAATGATAGTACGATTACTTGTTATGTTGATCACACAAGTCTTCAAGGGTGAAGGTATACTGATATTTATATATTTATATAATTTACTATATATATATGCAAATATGGAAAAACACTTAAGAGGTCACTCGTAGGTGCGATGGACTGCAAGCCTGTACCTTTGTTAATCCACGTACTGAAACTATACCATAACAGTAGCAAGTGGAGAATGAGGCATTTATGTCATGGGGAGTCCCTTCTCTTAAAAAAAAAACAAACTCAGCGACAATCTTGTACAACTATTACCTCTACTTTACCAGTAGTGTCCAAGCCCAAGTTGCTATTAAGCGGAGCAACTTGAGTTCCTCGTCTTGACCGACCCCACTAGGGAAGTCTAAATGTAAAACCTCAGTGCTCAGCCTAGCGATTGTAAGTCATCAGTGAGTGCTTGTCTGCGACCACTTCTCGAGGAGCTGGAGGGCGGCGCCTTCGCGGCGGGCTGGGGAAGACTGCGCCCGAGAGGGCTCCACGCCGAGGGAGGGGTCGCGGCCACCCTGAGCCACTTACCTCGTCGCGGCATTGCTTTTGGCACATCTGGCAGTACCAGCGAAGCTTCTGGAGCCCTTTGGACTTAATTCTATTGGCGATGGCCTTGGGGCTCAGAAAATCCGACTTGCCCATGGCGACCCTGAGCGCTACAACTGCAAAGCCGTCGGAAGCGGAACTGGCTCCGCGCGGGGACAGGCGGGACCAAAACTGACAGCAGGAAATGGGTGGGGCCAGGGAACTCGCGGCTTCGGTGCTCACGAGATTTAGCGAGACCGAGGACGCGGGCGGAGCGGCCCCGGGAGGCCCGAGCTCCGGCGCACGCGCAGTGAGCCCCGTCTGCCCGACCTTCAAGGCTCCACCATGTTCTCGCGGGCGAGCATTGTCGGGCTGTCGGCCTGCGCCGTGCAGCCGCAATGGTAGGAGCACATCGGGAGGGATATGGGGGGCTCGGGCTTGCTGCGAGGCAGGAGGGATGGGGCTGCACGCTCACCCCTGGCGGAGGAAGGCCCCGGCTCTTGCGCGTCCCGGCCGCTCGGGCCGCGGGAATGTCTGCAGAGCTGGAAGGTCGCGTGCCAAACCCCGGGCTGGGGTCAAAGGGAACAAGGTCACAGGCCGATCCCCTGAGACCGTAACGGCCATCCGGGACCCGGACGGGAGTCGGGTTGAGCGTTGGAGCCATCTGGGTTCCGATCAACACCGTACTTCCGCTCCGTACCGGGAGCACAGCTTGCAGAGTCTTTAGAAAGGCCCTGAAGGTGAAGGAAGGGGCGATCGGGGAACGTGAGGTTGTAACTTTTGTCCTTGACGCCCTGTGAAACACTGCACGGGGGAGCAGCGTGACCCTTGAAGGTGTGATGGCTTGCTTGAGCTCTTTGGTCAGGCATTCACTGTGTAGCCATCCGGCTCTTTGCTGGGTACTGGAGAAACGAAGGAACTCAAGCCCCCTCCTGAACCTGCTGGTCGTCTTGGTGCTAAAGGGGCTTAAAAGAATCTGCCGATGAGGAAGAGAAAGACATAGCCATTGTCACCATGCCCTCATGTTGAAGTAAAATCCCTGCAAGGTCATAAAACTGTCCCAAGGTCCCTCGGTAGGAGGAGGAGGAGGCCTTAATAAAGTTACATTTGTTAGCCTCCATTTGAAAAAGGGATACCATAAGGTTTGACGACTTTAAATACTAATTCTCTGTGCAAAATAAAAATAAAATTGTATATTACAATGCCCAGGGATGGTCAAGTAAAATGTGACTTATGGGTGACTTTATATAATAACGTGAACTACTTTGAAGTTAGCCGGCTAGAAGAACTGGTGCTAAGGAGATTATTAACTGTGGACAGTGTTTTAGCAGTTCCTTGTTTTTACGGTATGGAGGACTGTTAAGGCGCTCCAGCACTGAACTAGGGTTTTGTAAACTAGTTTAGGGAACTGCCAAGAACTAGTTGAAATAGTTCTTAAATTAAGCAAAGAATTTGTAACAATATACTAAGACTCCAAAGTAGTGAGGAAATTAAATATGGTAGGAACTATGTACACGAAGAATGTTGGTGGTGCACACCTTTGAGCCCAGCACTCGGGAGGCAGAGGCAGGTGGATCTCTGTGAGTTCTAGGCCAACCTCGTCTAAAAACGGAGTTCCAGAGAATCTGTGTGTGTGTGTTAGAATGTTGTTAGATTAACCTTGGAAGTCAGCATGGAGGTCAATAACAGTTGGGTTCTCAGTTGTGTTCCTGTCAGCCAGTAGATACTTTGTGGAGTATCTGCCCTGCACCAGTTGGCACCACCTAGATGTTAAGGTGTGAAGGGTCTTTGTTGGCATCCAGTGGTCCTCAGCAAACATCAGCTCTTTCCAGTGTTTGTGTGTACAATGTATGAAAAGACTATTTTGTCAAGTGTAGTGAGGCTACTGTCAGAATTTGATAAACTTCTGTTTTCTTGAGAGTGAGCTAGATGTTAGCTGGTTAGATGTTAGGTAGTTAGCTAGTTAGCTAGTTAGCTAGTTGGGTGTTTTCCTTATTTCTACACTATGCAGCGATACACACTCCCAGCATTCCTTCCAGACTGCTGATTCGTTCATAGGCATCGAGCCCAAATCCTTCCTCTACTGACATGAAGTCTTCAAATAACACTGTGCCATCAAAGAAGATGCTGATACTTACTCACGGTCCACTTGCTTCTCCATCAGCATGTTGGGTACTGGCAGGTTTCTGTACCAGCCTCTAGAGGATGAGTTGGGACATGGTGCAGACGGTTCTCAGTGTGGAGTTTGCTAGAGTAATTGTTCCTAAAGGCTCGAGAGGTGGCCCAAGAGGTACACTCTTGCCATCCGGAGTCTGGCTCTAGCTCCCTGGACATGCAGTTGAAGGAGAGAGCCAACCCCCAACGTTGTCCTTTGACCTCTTCCCTTGAGACTCGGTGCTCCGTATTTATATTTTCCCCATAATATTTGTAAGCAGTCAGGAACCTCATGGCCACTCAGTGGATAGAGCTGTGGTATAGACAGTTGTCTTGAGCTAGAGGAAGGAGAACAATAACTGCACTTAAAAGCAAGCACTGCACGGAGAGTTAGAGGGCGTTGCCTCGTCATAGCGCAGACTCGAACGTAAAGACAAAAGCATGTATCTGTCCAGTTATGGTATGCGATTCAGAATCGTCCGCACAACATTCCGTGAGGAGCCTGTGTCAGTGTCAGTTCAGGTGAAGCCTGAGCCTAAAACCAGGCTTGCTCACTACATCTGGAGCATTAAGGAAAGGAAAAATAGAAAAAAGAAACAAAGTGGCTCAGATTGGTGTGGCCTTTGTTGTGCCATTTCTAGAAGGGGTTAATAGAAGGGTCACTGCGTCCAGTAGCTGGTATGCTGAAATAGTTTGTCATATATTCCAACTTTGATCTTTTCTATGTTTTTACAACCAAACCTAGTATTTTCTATATACTCTGTTCCTTCTTATTTTTCTTTCTCTATGCCTATTCAAATCAAAAGTTTGATTTTTATTTTTTTTTTTATTTTTTTTTTTTTTTTTGGTTTGGTTGGGCTTTTTTTTTTTTTTTTTT
>NC_034605.1:7217879-7253922 GCF_900095145.1 Mus pahari | reverse complement strand
TTTTTTTTTTTTTCTTTTTTTAATTTTTTTCTAGTGCTAGAGACTCACCTCAGGGTTTGAACATGACAGGCAAATGCTGTATCACAGTGTTGCATACCCCAATTTAGAAGCCAAGAGATTGACTTTTTAAAACAACTGTTTGGGTTATAAACTATATTATCCTTAGATTTTTAAATGCCTAACAGCAATACTGAGGCATAAAGCATACATCATTCTCTAATCTGCATTTGAGAATTATAATTAAGAGGAAAAACTCATTTCCAGTGTAGTTTTAGATTTATATGATGTTGAACATAAGGTATAGAGAGTTCATATCCATGCCCACCACTTAGAGCCATTCCTCTGCCCTGCTCACCACTTGATACCATGTATATAGTGGTGTGATACAGTTCGCTCATTTTGTGAGTTGTCTATGCTTTCACATATTTTAGAGCCATTGTGATGGCTCAGGGGGTAAAGGCACTTGCCACCAAGTTTGACCGAGTTTGATCGCCAGAACTCTGGCGGTAGATGGAGAGACCAGCTCTTCATGTGTGCTCCTCTTGACATTGACATTGTGCCTTGTCATCTCACACGGCTTGTATACAGGAGTGTTTTTTGGTTTTCTTTTTAAAGAGGTTTAGAAGCTGGAGAGATGGCTCGGGGGGGTTAGAGGGCTGTTCTTCCTGGGGACTCGGCTTCAATTTCCCAACAACATGATGGCTCACAGCTGTGTGTAACTGCAGTCCCAGGGGCTCTGATGTCCTCTGTTAACCTAAGGACTACACAGACCTGATACACAGACAACTTAAGGCAAAACTCATCCAGCTAAACAAAAATTTTAAAAGAAGCTTTGAAGAGGTTTATATTTTATGTGTAAGTCTATTATCAAGAGATAGTTTTGCAAAGATTTTAATTTTATAAAATCCAACCTCATTTTTTTCTACTATGGTGTTTGTCTTCCAGAAGCGTTAGGTCCATGATCACTTGGTTATAGAAGTAGGATCATTGTTTAGACGAATGTCTGTGTGTGTGTGTCTGTGTGTGTCTGTGTGTGAGTGCCCAGCTCCTTGTCCACTAACCAGCTTTAACTCCTGTAACGTTATTAGTCTCCGGGCAGAGCTTCCACTCCTCTCTTCATTCTTGCTCATGACCACAGGTCATGTGCATTCCCATAGAAACTCTAACACAGTTTATTCATGGCCGCAGCAGCTTATAGGTGGGATTGTGTTGAGTCATATATCAAGTTGAAGAGAATTGGGTTTTGGCAGTGTTGTTTCTGTAGCTGTGAACCTTCATTTAGCTGTGAAGTCTTCATTTGTGCAGTCTTCATTTATTTAAAATTTTAATTTCATTCCTCAATATTTTGGCTCCCTTCATGCAGGCCTTATACACATATCTACTTCCACTTTGGGTGCTTTTTTATTGAAAAATAATTGTCGTCTTAACTTCATACTGCAACTGTTTGTGCTGGGATGACTGACCATCCTTTTTTGTGACTTTACAACTGAAGATTGAGCATACTATTCCATTTCATATATTGGACTTGAACACCAAGGGTTTAGTATCCAAAAAAGGGTCTTAAAACTAAACCCTGTGGTTGCTGAGGGTCTATATAAAAGCCATTAGCTTTTACGTATATTAACCCCCTATCTGCTACCTCACTGGAATGACTATTACTAGTGTGTGTGTGTGTGTGTGTGTGTGTGTGTGTGTGTGTGTGTGTGTGTGGTGTGCACTAACTCTATGTTGGAGAAGGACAACAGGCATCCTGGTTGCCTTAAACCAGGTTCTTTCACAGAACCTGGAGCTGGGCTGGTGGCCAGCAAGCCCCAGTGATCCCTCTGTTAACACCCCCTGCCTGATCTGTTATGTAGGTCCTAGGGATTCGAACTCAGGTCCTCACTCTTGTTGTTACTGAATGCATATATGTATTTGTATATGTAAGTCTTGCAGATCTGAAGGGAAAGGCTTCCCCACAGAAGTGTTTTACACTCGCGCGCGCACACACACATACACACACACACACCCCGCTGCTGAGGAAGCTTTTCCCAGTACAGGTGTAATAGCTTGTCTCATGCAGGAGGAGGTTTCCCCAGTGAAAGTGCTACGGCTTTGCTCCAAGAGGTATCCTGGCAATCAAAAGCCAAGGAATACACAAAAGTTGCACTACCTGCCCCTAGAGGCGTTGCAGATGTGGCTCCTGTGTCACATGTGCGTCTGTAGGTGGCTGAGAGGAGAGAGGCTATGTCTACGCTCAGTGTTCTGACCTATGGACATCTGAATGATATGTAGCCTAACATTCTCTGAAGACCTGAGAAGCAAGCCTGAGACCAGACCACCACTAGTCTGGTGGCAGAGGGCCTGGACATAGAGTTAGCCTGAGACAGTGAGACAAATTAGTCTGTTGCCAGGCAAGCCTGGACAGGTTCTGAGGATGGGAAGCAAGCTGGAGACTGGAGGGCTCCTAGATAGATGGACACTTGGGTGGACCAGTAGAGGAGTGAGCCAGAAAGGACCACCAGGCTAGGGTCATGGGGCCTGGAAAGAGAGCTAGCCTGAGATGAACAGCAGCCTGGTGGGGGCATACCATGCTCAAGATGACTCCTGCCTGGCACCATAATGTACAGGCAGAGCAGAGAACTCTTGAGATCATGCCTGACAAGACCCCAACACTCAAGAGACTCAGGAGCCACCAAGATGAACAAGTAAGAGGGAGAGAAATGGAATAGAAAAGAGAAATAAAGGGATGTAGGTACAATGAAGAGATGCAGACTTGGAAACTGAAGGTAGTTAGGAATGGCCTGATAGGAATAGCTGGCGAGGCCACATGGGACCATGATGGGGTTCTGGCCTGTGTTGACATGGACCCAGATGAGTCCTTGCACTAGCAGGTGTCTGTTATCACCAAAGGCCAGGTGGATATCCCTGGCCTGGGCTGCCACTGGAGACAGGTTGATGTCTGAGGGCTGTACAGAACTGACTCCACCCTCACCTGGGCATGGAGGGAGAGCTGGCACTGCCCATAGCCAGCTGCAGTACGGAGGGTTTCTGGTTGGCCTTGGCCACCCGAGGATGAGAGCATGAGAGAGGGGTCCTACCACTCATCTCCCTGAGTGGCATGGATGATACCCTCCTCACCCCTCACCACCTACAGGCAGGAAACTGGGCCTGGGGTCATGAAAGTGGGAGAGCCAGCCCTGCCTCTTGACTGCCATGTGGTAGTGTCATGTCCCCCACCCTCGCCCCTGGCTACCTATGGTGGGAGAGCTGGCCCTGCCCCTCATCTGCTACAGCACAGGAGAACAGGCCCTGCACCTTGCCTAGGTTGAGTACTAGAGCTAGTCATGGATGCGGGGATCGCTTCTTGTCTGCTGGGAGGTGGCGCAGACGGGGGAGAGGCACCCTCCTCTCATCCCACATCATCTGTGGCAGATCAGAAAGCAGACCCCTGGATTATGAGAGTGGGAGAGCTGGCCCTGGTTGCAGTGGTTGTGGTGAGCCAGCCCCAAGGGCATGAGAACGTGATGGGCTGACCATCTCTGATACCTCTCAGGCCCACATGCATGGCTTTCAGATGGTCTGCCCCAACATCTACCCCATCAACGACCTGCTGGAGTGCATGAGGGGCAGTCCTACAGATCCAAAACTACAGGATCTCTGTGACACAGGACATCAACTGGAAATCCAAGAGGAGTCCCAGTGAGGTTCTAGTATTGATAAGAACAGCAGAAGCCAGAGGCCTTGTACTAGCCCATGAGTCATTGCAATGCACATTTGAAAGCAAAGAACAAGGGTTTCCTGTAATGTGTCACACCGTGTGTGTAATGCATTACAGCTTCCATTTCTATCTGGGTGGTTGGAAGGAAGGTAAGAGGCGAGGGGGAAATGAGTGGACTTGGGGTATATGATGCGAAGTTCACAAAGAACTAATAAAAAGTTTAGAAAGTCTTTTTAAAAAGAGTTACACTGTACAACAAACCTCACACAGAGATTTACTGAAAGGGCAAAATCCAGGAGAGAGGCTGCGTCTGCTCTGGCAAGGAGCAACAACTGAATAGAAGGTAGCCTTTACATAGGGTTTCTGGGGAGTGGGGGTGGGGGGAGCCTTCCAGGGTGAGGATTGGTGGGATTCTGGTTCTTGGCCCTGGGCTTGGGCTCGGAGTCAAGGTCTGGGTGTTCTTTCCCTGGCCCCTTTACCCTACAGTCTACACATACATAGCCTTAAGAAGAGCGTGTTGAGTCTATACTGCTGTTTGTATGTATGCTTTCGGGGCTGGCCATTGGTCACTGGGTGACCAGTTGATGTGTTCTTCCCCGGGGCTGCCTCTTGGGCTCCCAGGCCTACTCAGTTGCCTGCAGTTCTTTGTAGGGTAGCAGCCTCACGGGTCCTTATCCTTACATAGCAATTTCTCTTACCCCACCCCCAGCCATCTCCCTGGCGACAAGGGCTTGTTTTTCCACTCCAGATTCTTTGGGAATTTCTAAATAGACAGTTGTGCCATCTATGGAGATGAGCTTTTCTTTTCTGTTCTTTTTTTTTTTTTTTTTTTAAACTTGCTGCCTTAGCTGTGACTTGGGCTTGGAAGTACTTGTTAGGTCGTTCCCAGATTTGGGGGGAAAGCTTATAGTTTCTCACCATAAAGTTACAGGTTTTGCTTAAGGAAGTTTTCTGCCCTGGTTTTCCGAGGCGCTGTTGTGAAGTAGTGCTAGATTCTGTTTGATGGTTCTGCATCTGAAAATGTTTCCTCTTTGGCCTGTTAGTGTGATGGGCCTGTATTATTTTTAAATAGTAAAGAAGCATCACATAGCTGAAATACTCCCTACCTGGTCATGGGGCAGAATTTTAAAAATATTTTTTGTGCCTGAGTTTATGTGAGGTGTTAGTGTCTGTGTTTTTATTTGTGCATTTATGTAGTTCCAGTGTTAGGTTAGTACTTTCTTTGTAAAATTGGGACACTTCCCTCTACTTTAACCTACTGTTATTGGATGTGCTTTGCTTTTGTCAGTCTTAGATTTTCGAATCAACTACGATCTCTCCTGGTTTTCTGATTTGTACCTAAACTCTCAGAACTGCTCTTGTTTGCATTAGACACTTCCAGTTAGCCCCCTAGTCTTTAACTATGTTTTACTCAAAAATCAGCTCCTCCTGAGAGCTTACCTTTTCTTCCAGAGTCCACGTAAATCCTTACATAGAGCCCCTGGTTCTTTCCTCTAAGAATGTGTTCATGGGTCGTCTCCTGTGTGCTCTGCCTACATCACATGCCAGAGTCCATCCCATCCTCATTGCGTGCTGGGGACTGCCATCTGAAATCTAATTTGTGGGCTTATAAACATCTTTTCCTTAAACATCTACTTTCTGATTGTTTTTGATTCTTATCGTGTGGCAGGGGATTCACCTCTGGTGCTGTAAACCTGGGAATCAGCTTTAGTTGGAAAGCTGCTACTACTGCCTTGCTAAGTGGGTGTGGTGTTCCTACCAGGCTGCCTCCTAAATACTTAACGTTTATTTATGCCTACGAATGAGTGCCGTCGGCGTTAGCAGAGATTCATACAGCTCGTGAGGGCGCTTAGAAGACATGACTGTAGGATGCTCAGCTCTAAATGGGATATCTGTACCACTCCCTCCAAAGCCCGGGATCATCCCCAAAGGATAGAAAATGTGTAAGAGCCACCATCAGGTGGAGTATTGTAGAACTCAGTCGTCTGGCATTGCAAGGCTGTGGCACTCTTATGCACAGTTGTGATGGCCTGCAGACATTGCTTCAGCCATCCTCACGAAGGAGGGGAGTCTGGGTGAGACTTTATTGGCAGTTAACAGTTGCCAGGTGGGAGGAGCTCAGGGCCCCGCCCCTTCCTGAGGCTCTGTAGGCAGCTCCGGGTTGCTGAGGGAGGAAGAGGCATTTTTTTCAGTGGTTCGGGCACTGGTAAGTTGCTCTTGCGCCTCCAAATAGCCCCTTATTCCTACTCCGGTAAGGAACCCTAAATAAACTCATTGGTTCACCAGAAAAGGGACCGGGGCTGGGGGTAGGAAAAAAATACATGGAGTAGAAGGACGATTGATTGGGAAGAGGAAGTGGGAGAGAGGAACAAGAGGATGATGGGATTTATGGTGATGAAAATTCATTACATACATGTGTGTAAATGTCATAATGAAACCTGTTAATGTATATAATTAATACAAGCTCTAAAAAGTCAAGTTTGGAACAAATTCTACCAGACGTGTAGGTTAGGGTGGAGTCCATGTAGTGTATAGCTTTGCATCGTGGTTCTCTGCCCACTCCTATAACGGTGGAAGCTATCATATTGTTCCTAATACCTAATTTAAAAGAAAGAAAAAACATTAATGGAAACAAGGCTTTATCAAGAGTGATCTAAATCGTAGCATGGACAGAGAAACGAGACAGGAGTACCCAAGCTATAGCTGTTGGAATGCTAGGGGCCTGGAGTCCACTCTTAGACTTGTTACTGGGTTCTAGAAATGGTTTTTAGGTAGTGTACCAGAAGTGGATTCTGTGGTAGCATTCTGATGGGTCTTATCTTTGTCATCCTTATTCACTGCTCATCACCTCTCTTGCTCCAAGTAACTCCCATTGTTTTCATGTCGTGTGTGTGTGTGTGTGTGTGTGTGTGTGTGTGTAAAAGTGTGTAAAACTCCTAGGCCATCTATAAGAAAAATTATTTAAGATATTAAACATTTAATATTCCAACACAGCCTGCGGCCCTCACTTCCCCGTGACTTTATTTTCCTGCTCCCTAACAAGACTTTGTCCTTCAGAAGTTTATTCTGAAGGTGCCCTTCTTAGTTCCTCTCTGCACAGATTAGCTGATTTTTAGCATAGCTTTGACTCCCGGTATTAGTAGCATGTATTAATCCAAAGATTAAAATGTTTTGTTTTGGTTTTCTTTTCGGTTTTTCAAGACAAAGTTTCTCTGTGTAGCCCTGACTGTTCTGGAACTTGCTTTGTAGAATAGGCTGGTCCCCAACTCAGGTATATCTACCTGCCTCTGCCTCCTGAGTGCTGGGATTAAAGTCGTGCACTGCCATGCCCCGTTAGAGGTAATGGTTAGTAACATGCTGTCTTTCCTCCTAGGATTGAGATCTCAGTTTATGGGATATTTCCTTTAAGTCTAATCAGTCTTACTTTTCTGTATTAGCACTCTAATTTTAAAGACAACAAATGTTTGATTAAATTTTTCTGCAAATTGAATTTTTGTGAATCTTGTCTGAAATAATGTTTGGAGGACATTTGTTCATTAGCCCCAAATGTAAAAGCTTTAGGAAATGTTTATTGATATGAAAAAATTGTCCTCTGGTCTCCAAGTTAAAATAAATACTTGGGGTCACTCCAGTGTGAAAGCGTTGAGTGGAATTTTTGTTGTTGGTTTTATGGTGGTTTTTTTTGTTGTTGTTGTTTTTTTTTTTTTTTTATTTTTTTTTTTTTTTTATATGTAAGTACACTGTAGCTGTCTTCAGACACTCCAGAAGAGGGCATCAGATCTTGTTACGGATGGTTGTGAGCCACCATGTGGTTGCTGGGATTTGAACTCTGGACCTTCGGAAGAACAGTCAGGTGCTCTTACCCACTGAGCCATCTCACCAGCCCAGTGTTTTGTTTTTAAGACAGGGTCTCACTATCTAGCTCTGGCTGTCCCGGAACTCACTCTATAGACCAGGCTGACCTCGAACTCACAGAGATCCACCTGTGTCTGCCTTCCAGTGTCTGGCTTGGCTTGAGTATTCTTTTTAATTGCATCATAGGAGTGGGATTGAACATCAGTCCTGAATTTTAAGTGTAATTAGACAGCCTAACAATGGGAAAGGCTTTACTGCCTCAGGAGTAAAGTAAGCAGAGGTGTGGAAGGAGAAATCTAGTGTTGGGAAAGCCATCGGGGGTCAGTGCTTTAGAGTTTGCTGTTCATGCTAGAGCGTGAATGTGCAAACATTTCTAGTCACAGACACTGAGTCCAGTCCTGTATGTGATAGTGTGCCTATGTAGTGTATTAACGGAAGCATTAACTAATGACACTTGTGTAGCAAAGCTCCTGTAGAACAAAAGAACTTAAGTATTTTTTAATTCTTTATCCTCAGGATCCAAGTTCGAAACATGGCAACTCTGAAAGATAGTAAGTATGTTGTCTCTCTGTATATGCAAATTAAGACAAACTGAAGTTTGACAAAAAGAAATAACTTCATTTCTATTTAAAGTATGCTAGTTGGGCAGGCAGATAAAGGTTCTAGCCACAAAGCTTGAGGAGGGACCTCAATGGAAAGAGTCAACTCCTGTAAGTTGTCCTCTTATCTCCATATCCACACAGTGGTACTGGCCCACACGTGCACTCGTGCAAAATAACAATTATATATATTGGGGTTTGGTTTTGTTTGTTTGTTTTTGAAAGACCATATGAGATGACACAAAAGAATGTTGGTCTTTATTGTCTGCACAATAATGTAACAAGTAAATCTTTACGATTTCAGTGTGTTTGTATTAAAACAACTAAAAATATTGGTATGAAGTAAGTAGGTAAGGCCATTGTTGTCCAATTCAATATCATATGTGTATGTAATGATCATTCCATGTCCCAACCAGTCTCGCTTCTTGATGGCTACTGACTAGTTCGTGCATTTAGATTAGATAAGAGCTAGCTGCTTGCCAATGAAGGCTAATTATTCTGCTTGGCACTTGAGTAGAACCTCTGAATTCACGGATGATGATACTGGTGCCTCCCTTTTCTAACATACACTTCAATATTTTAGTTACCAGGAGACTGAAGTCCATCAAAAACATCCAGAAAATTACCAAGTCTATGAAGATGGTGGCAGCTGCGAAGTATGCCCGGGCTGAGCGGGAGCTGAAGCCTGCTCGAGTGTATGGAACAGGTTCCTTGGGTGAGTTAGGGATCATTTGCCTGCCACGCAGAGATGATATGCTCACAGTATTCTGTGCTGGGTAGTTTTGTCTATTCTCATCAGAGACACTTGGAGAGAAGGAATCCCAGCTAAGGGATTGCCCCCTTGAGGTTGGCCTGTGGGCATGTGTGTGAGACATCATCTTGACTGCTAAGTAGGCTAGGCCAGCTCTGTGCAGGCAGACCTGAGCTGTAGATAGAGCAGAGAAAGCCTGTGAGGAATGACCACCCTCCATGGCTTCTGTTTGAGTTCTTGCCTCTGGGTCCCTGCCATGGCTCCGTGTTGTGTTTTATAAAACGATGGAAGGCAGTGTTGGTGTGGTGGAAGGGAGGTGCCTGGGCAGGCTCATACAGAGGCATCCCTCTGAGGAATCAGGCCATGAGACAGACATAATACAAAGTTTATTGGTGAGGAGGGAAAGGCAGGGCAAGGGAGGGAGAGGAGAGGAGAGGAGAGGAGAGAGTAGACTAGAATGGAATGAGAGAGAGCAGATTCTTAGAAGTTACATGGCAGAGCACCCCCCCCCCCCGTGATGAACTGTTGCTTGGAAGTGTAAAAATAAGCCTTTCCTCAAGTTGGTTAGTTCCTGTGGTATCAGCAGGGAGCACCTAGGGTCCCTGGCATAGTGGCAAGCCTGCTATGCGCACTCCATGTACTCATGCTCTCACACATGTGAATTTATATGCACATGTCATTTCTGCATACCAGTCTGGGGACATGGTCACATGTGTGAACAGGAGCCCTCTATGTTTTGCTACAAAGCCTGTGTACAAGCATTGTCTATGACTGTTAACTTGAAATAGCCCAGAACCTTTCCTGAGTTATTACACCGACAGACTGAGAAATGGCAGTCACCCTGTTCATAACGGGGGTGCTGTATTAGGACAGCAGGGTGGGGACAGTGAGAGGGAAAGCGCACCAGTCAAGGACTCAGCTGTATATAATCTGTTCTCGATTGCTTTTCCTGCAGAGAAAGGTGGCAAGAACTTAGATTTTGTGTTTAGATGCTTTTGTATTGATTTGATTATTTGTCTTAGAGATGAGCAAAATTAAAGAGGTAGGAAACATCCCATCTTAACTGCAATCACATTATCTAAATTCTTGCAGTATCATGCTGTCTTACACTGGATTAAGATCTGTCCCCTGGGGCTGGTGAGATGGCTCAGTGGGTAAGAGCACCTGACTGCTCTTCCGAAGGTCCGGAGTTCAAATCCCAGCAACCACATGGTGGCCCACAACCATCCATAACAAGATCTCACACCCTCTTCTGGAGTGTCTGAAGACAGCTACAGTGTACTTACATATAATAAATAAATAAATCTTTTTAAAAAAAAAAAAAAAAAAAAAAGATCTGTCCCCTGGGCCCCTCAAAGAATCCTGAACTTTCTATGGAAAGTGCGTGCTGGCAGATTTGAAGGGGAAGGAGGTCGTGGCAGGTTAAGATGGGTGCCCATTGCTCAGTCCTCCAGAGCTTTCTAGGTGCTACCTTGCTTCTGCTCTTCTCTAGTGTCCTCTCACCCCAGGCTGCAGTGGTTACCTGTGAGCAACTTCATTCTGTCCCTGCAACTCTCATTACAGTTAGTGTAGTGGCCAGTGGCTCTCAAGCCTCTCTGCAGTTCTGTTCCTGTGTCACTTCCCTGCCCACACTGCTGCTGATCCTTTCTTAGTTTGCTTTATACAGGCCCCTCAAACCATCTTCCACAGTCACTTGCTCTGCAGGCCCTTCAAGCCATCTTTTATTCCCACCCCAGTATCTTCCCATGTCACTTCCTATACTTTATTCCTCATGTCATTATGACAGGGTTCTCAGTGTTTTCATCTTGAAGAAAAGAATTCAATGAAGAGATAGAAAATATAGACAGCAGTTTATTTAGCAAAGCACACTGTCCCAAGACTGGAGTGGGCTGCCCATGAGGGCAGTAGAACAGTGACTTAAGCTTAAGGAATATACCCATGTAAACAGCAGAAACGTTGGTGCACATCTGTACTCCAGTGCTGGGATGCAGACAAATGGATGGATCTCTCTACTGGGCTCACTGGCCAGTCACACTAGTCAAAACCGAGAGTTCCAGCTTCAGTGAAAGAGCCTGTCTCAAGAAACAAGGTAGAGCTGTGGCTGAGGAAGACACCTGCTGTCCTCCTCTGGCTTCTACACACACAAAGTATCCATACACTTATCCACATCACTGACTGAATGGTATAGAGTCGTGAGAAGAGTCTGGAAGATAGCATAGACCCTGTTTGTATGGCCCAAGATACTACTGTCAAATCCTGGCCCAGCGTTCATGACAACATCTGTTCATAAATCGATAGCTAGTCACAGAAAGGAACATGGACCCTGAGCAATCTCACAGCGGTTAGATACAAGGTCATCAAACAGCCTGCAATTGGATCTTCTTGGGTCTGTCCTGTGACTGTCAGAATGTTCTTTATACTTAAATGACCTTGAGATTGGAGAAAGATGGTTCTTGCCACATCAAAAACTGAAGCACAGGCTGGAAAAATGGCTCAATAGTAAAGTCACTGTTAAGTCCTCATGGTTGTGGGGCAAGCACTTACCAACTGGGCCATCTCCTCCCCATTCCCGTGGGGGCAGGGTTCTTTTTAACCTAACAATTATAACTTGATCCATTGTGTCCTTGTTTGTTTTATTATTTGAATGACTGTGCTAGAATAGAAATATCTTCCCTGCGGGTCCAACACCTAGGACAATAAACACTTGCTAAACATAGAAGGGAACGAGAGTAAAAAAGATGGGGAGACTGGAGAGGTGGCAAGAACTCTTGCTTTTCCAGAAGACCCATTACCCCCTTCTGGTTTCCAAGGCCACCCTCACATGTGTACATGTACATAGACACAAATACATACAAGCACATAAATACAAAGGAAAAAAAAAGGCCAGGATTACCAAAAGATTCAGAAGAGTTAACTTCAACTGAAGTTTCGTTGTTTCCAAATTAAAGCTACCATGATCTGTATATATAGTAGCATGTATATGCATTAGATGTGATTGCCTTTTGGGATAAGTTCTCTTCCATTCCTCCATATCTTTTTTAGCATACACTTCATCCTGCCAAAGGACATTTTACATGAAGAAAAACTAGAGCACAGACCTCAGATGAAGGGGCTTATTTTTAAAGTACTTCATTTACAGCTACTGAGCTGCTTCAGCCAGTGAAGGCTTGGATATCTAACTTGCATAAAGTGTGCCATACTGGGCACTGAATAATCTGTACAAGGTGGAACCCAGGGCCTTTCACTATACTCTTGAGCATTTGAGTGACACCTTCGGCTCCCTACACTGTGAACACTTATTTCCTAGTTTGCTCAATCAGAAATTGAAACTAAGTTAATGTTCAGAAAGAAAGTAGTTCTTTTCAAATCTCTAGCTTATTTGCCTGAAAAGGGAAGTTACTTATTGGTTACCTTTCTTGCTAGTAAGGAATCCTTCCTCCATGTCTCTAACCACAAAACTCTTCATTTACTGTAGGCAAAATTGCCCGACAGAGCTGACAGGTTTGTGTAATGGAGCTGTCAGGACAGACGCTCCTGGCAGCTTCTGAAGTATTTAAGCTGCTGAACAGTTCTACTGCCAGACAGTAAATGGACATTCATTTAAATATCTCAAATTTGGGGCAGGAGTTTATGCTGTGTAGTAATAAAATCTAAAAGCTGTATGTGTTCTCCACACTCTGTAGACTTTGTAGTTTCCTGTTCTTTCAGCTTGGGGAGGGGACACGTAATGAAAACAGAAATGGTTTTCTTAAGGTGAGTGCATGTAGTGGCTGTGAAGATGTGGAGTCCTGGCAGCAGCCAGCTATTGCAAGCCACCCTTGGGTCTGATGGCTCTTCAGCCCCTCAACTTCTTGTTTTCTGTCACAGGTAATTCATTTTGTAAGATCCAGGTATCTTTAATCTGACTTAATTTTCTTTTCCTCTACCTCTTAGAAAACCAGACCAGGAAAGTTGATATAGTAATGCCAAAAATAAATTCACACCCATAACTTCAGTATCAACAATTTTTATAGCACAGGAGCTCAATGATGTACAGATTACATGAGTGGCTCAGTCAATACTTGCTTTTTTTTTTTTTGCTCTGTGCTGGGAATTTACATTGTATAGAAATCTGATCTTTAGCTAAACAGGTACTTTTGTATTCTATTCTCCTTTTGGTTGTATCTAGGCATTTTAGTCAATATTTAAAAACAAAACAAAAAAAGTGGCCACCAGTTGATCCTTAGGCACCTTGGTGGTGGTCTTCCTGGTTATACTAGAATAAATACACAAATGTCCCTGGTTATGCTCATCAGGAGCCAGCCACCTGAGACATGCAGAATGGAAATTTTATTTCAGTACTCTTCTCATTTTGTTTTCTAGCTCTGTATGAGAAGGCTGATATTAAGTCACCCGAGGACAAGAAGAAGCACCTCATTATTGGTGTGTCCTCAGATAGAGGGCTTTGTGGCGCTATTCATTCCTCAGTGGCTAAACAGATGAAGAATGAAGTGGCCGCCCTCACTGCAGCTGGGAAAGAAGTTATGATTGTTGGAGTTGGTGAGAAAATCAAGGGCATACTTTATAGGTAATGCGACAAGTGTTCCATGTTCTGAAGAGTGGAAACATGAGTTAATGGGAGACTCTGATAGGGAAAAGGTTTTCATGATACATTGTATGTATATTCTGTATGTTGCTCCTTACATTGTGTGTGTGCGTGTGTGTACATTACTTCAATACCAGGAGTGGAATACAATGAAGATTACCAGAACTATTGGCATTAAGCTAAAGGAATCATCAGGGTTGTCACAGCCTAGAAATACTAGAAAGGAACATTAGTCCATTAAGATTGAACAGAAGGAATATAAGACAGCCTGTCAAGGCAACCCACCACCCACATCCCTAAAAAAGCCTGTAATAACTTTTTTCTTTTGCTATTTTCTTACAATACAATATCTCATTAACCTATTTTATGTAATCTCCAGGACTCATTCTGATCAGTTTTTGGTGTCATTCAAAGATGTGGGACGGAAGCCCCCTACTTTTGGAGATGCATCAGCCATTGCCCTTGAGTTGTTAAATTCTGGATATGAATTTGATGAAGGCTCTATCATTTTTAATCAGTTCAAGTAAGAATATTTAGAATTCCAAGGTCTTTGATGTGAATCTCTGCTTAGTTTAGAAATTACTTTGCTATTCACGTGTGCATCTGTCATTTCAGGTCTGTTATCTCCTACAAGACAGAAGAGAAGCCCATCTTCTCTCTGAATACCATTGCGTCTGCTGGTAAGCCACTTTCACACGGCAGGTGTGGTGTCAGGAAACCTCTGTACATTGAGGAAAGGCAATGCTTATTAGTTAGTGTCAGTGTCTGAAGTGGAGTCAATGTCATTAAGCATGCTCCTGTTTTCAGTGACTAAAAAGCCTTGCTAAAAATTGGCTTGATGATGTTTGCAAACAACTGCTGTGCAGTCAGATGTTGAAGATAAGAGATTTAAAATGCTCACAATAACTAATTTTTATGGCCCACTGATCTCTGTCATCTTGTCTTTGCTCAGTAACAACATACTGTAGAAGTATCTTCCTCCTTAAATTACATTTCATCTGTGGACTTTTACATTTGTTTACTTTGGGGGGTTGTGTATAATTGCACACACACACCCCAACCCACCCCCTTAGACATGGGTACTTATTTAGCCCAGACTGGTCTCCAGATGTACAGCCCTTCATCTGAATGCTGCTACTTTCAGGCAGCTAGGACTAGGGTATTAAAGCCCACATCCACAGTGATACACCTACCCAACAAGGCCACACCTCCTAGTAGTGCCACTCCCTAGCCCCCATAGGCTTGTTCAAACATATGAGTCTACAGGGGCCATACCCAAACATAGCATAATAAAAAATACATTTAGTCCAACTTCCAGAGTCCCCATAGTCTATGGCAGTCTCCAACAATGTTAAAAGGTCAAAGTTCAAGGTCTCTTTTGAGATTCAGTCACTTAACTGTAATCCTCAAATCAAGACAGGAAACCAGCTTGGCAAACTCTAAACTCTGCATCTCCATGTCTGATGTCAAAGCAGTCTTAAGATCTCCAACTCATTTTTCATCTTTGTTGACTGCAACAAGCTTATTTCTCCTGGGAGGGGTTCCACTCCCTTTTAGCAGCTTTCCTCAGCAAATAGCCCGTGGCTCTGGCATTTCAAACATCTTGGGGTTTCCAAGGCAATGTCAAGAAGGACTGGAGTTACTTCTGCAGCTCTGCCCTCTGTAGCACTCTAAGCTCAGGTTGATCCACTCCACTGCTGCTACTGTTCTTGGTGATCATCTCATGGTACTAGCATCTCCAATTCACTGGGGCCTTCTGCTGCAACTAGGCTTCACCAATAGGCTCTCTTCATAGTGCTACGCTTCAAATCCCCCAAATACCCTGCAACTGAGGCTGCACCTTCACCAATGGCTTTCCATGGNCTCTCACAGTGCCAAGCCTCAACTGCTCTTCATGACCCCTTCATGCCTTCAAAACCAGTACTATCTGGGTGACTCTTGCACATTAAGTCCAGCTGCTGCAGGAGGTACAACCTTAAGTATCTCTGGAACACAGCTTCTTCGTGCTCTCAGAAAACACTTCCCAGAAGATGTCACCTCAGTGATGCTGGTCTCTTCTCAATCACCACTCATTTCTTAGTTCCAGCTAACCAGCATCAATTGTCCCAGTAATCTCTTTCTCCTCGACTCTAGCCAGAGCCACATGACTGAACCTGCTGAGTTCTGCTGCTTGCTGGGGCTGGAACATAGCCCCCTTGTTCTATTACATTATTACCAGTTGTCTGTTTTCCGAGTCCTTCGCTGCCTAAGCTTGGCTGTCCTGGATCTTTGCTTTGTAGAAATCCCAGGACACCTGTCTTCTGGGATTAAAGGTGTATATCGCCATGACTGGATTTAAGCTTTTCTTCACCTAGAACTTGCTGTCCCAGGCAGGCCTAGAACTCAGAGATCTGCTTGGCTTTGTCTCTAGGGATTAAAGGTCTGCACCACTATGCCTGGATCTAAACTGAGCTGGGTAGGATCATGCCCCAAAGTTCCACTCCCTTGTTATCTCCTTGAACACAGGATTCAGCCTCATTTCACTTCCTGGTACCCCTTTAATACTAGAACCATATTTTTTATATTTTTACTTTCTCAGCTTGCTATGCTTGTTTAAAATGCTCTTCATGAGACTTAACCAGAGAACGAAGTCTATGATGGGTGTTTCTGAGACCTCCTTTGTCAATGCAATTAATCTGAGTTTTTTTACTTTAACCTCAGACAGACTCTTCTGACATGGGCATAAAGTAGCCATATTCTTAAAATACAACAACAAAAAAAACCGGACTCTAGTCCTATTGAAATTCTCCACTGAAACCTCTTGGGCCAGGTCTGCACAGTTCAGATCACTCTCAGCAACAAAGTCTTCCATATTCCTGCTAGGATGGCCCATTAGGCCCCTTGTAAAAGCATTCCACTGCTTTCCAAATCCAAAGTCTCAAAATCCACATTCTTCCAAACAAAAGCATGGTCAGGCCTTTCACAGCAATACCCCAGTCCCTGACACCAGCTTCTGTCTTAGTATGGGTTTTACTGCTGTGAATAGACAACAGGACCAAGACACTTCCTCTAAGGACAACATCCATTATCATCAAGGCACAAGAATAGTAGCATCCAGGCAGGCATGGTGCAGGAGGAGCTGAGAGTTCTACATCTTCATCTGAAGGCTGCAAGCAGAATACTCACTTTCAGGCAGCTAGGAGTAGGGCATTAAAGCCCACGCCCACCGTGACATATCTACTCCATCAAGGCCACACCTCTAGTACCACTCCCTGGCCTAAGTATATACAAACCATCACAGTGAGGTTTTGGTTTTAAGGTATTTGGGGGTCGTGATTTTTTCAATAATATATAAAATAGGAGTTAATACCATCTGAGATTGGTGCCGCATAGTACTGTTTCAGGAGTTGTGAATGAATTTGAAATATCTGGCAAATATCTATATTGAATCCAAAACTCATGTCAGTTTCAGTTTCAGTCCTCATGTCTATCCGACTGACATTCGTATTTCTTTAGTAACTAATCATTAAGGTGGATTTGTATAACACTAATAGATTTAGTCTTTGATTTTTTTTTTTTTTAGTCAAAAATATTACTAAATGATGTATATGTGACAAACACCTGGCTAGCTGCTATTCAGAGGGCTTTATAACCGTGAAACCTAAGCCCCTACACCCTACCCCTATAGCTGAGGATTGAACCAAGGGCCTTGCACTGGCTAGGCAGCACTCCTTATTGAGCTAACTTCCCAACCCTGTAACTTTGAAATTTAGTGCTTATTTTAAATACCAGCTTCTTAATTTTAAAGTTATCTCTGAGGTAAAAAGCTAAATGCCTGTTGACAAATACTTTACTGATAATATACTATGGAAATAGAATTATTAGAACAGATTCATTTACCTCAAGATGATTTCTCTAATTGATAGAAATTCTTATTCATAAGCTATTTCTAATGAATAGGTCTTCATCTATATTCCTCAAGGAAACTCTTGGCTTATTTTAACAGAGACCATGAGCATTTATGATGACATTGATGCTGATGTGCTGCAGAATTACCAGGAATACAATCTGGCCAACCTCATCTACTACTCCCTGAAGGAGTCCACCACCAGTGAACAGAGTGCCAGGATGACCGCCATGGACAATGCCAGCAAGAACGCTTGTAAGCCCATGCTAGAGGACATTGCTAGCCCACACCTAGCAACAGGAACACTTAGAGCATAACTGCATCTGAGGGAGAAGGAGAAGGAGAGAGAGAAAGCACGAGAGAGCCAGAGAGCCTGAGAGCCTGTGCCTATGTGTGTGTGTGAGCTTTGCTCAGAGTAGTGCCAAAAATGTTAAAAGAATATTTTGCTTTCTTGAGGTGTCCATCTTACTTGATAGGTAGAGGATTTGCAAGCACCATGAAAGTAGCTTGTGGAAAATAACTAGATAAAATTCTTACCAACCTGAGAGGCCATTTGGGAATCCAAATTGCAGCAGAATTTAATTCAACTCTTAATTAATTAAATAGAAATTGCTGTTTTTGAAACTTTATTTTGTTATCCCTTTTGTTTGCAGCTGATATGATTGACAAATTGACCTTGACTTTCAACCGCACCCGCCAGGCTGTCATCACAAAGGAGTTGATTGAAATCATCTCTGGGGCTGCCGCTCTGTAAGTAATGTAGCTACAGGTGCCTAAAGAAGGTTTGTTCTCTCTGCATGTGGGTCAGTGAGTCTCTGGTTGCTTGAGTGTTTCTGTTCTATTACAACCGAGAAGACTGGCTGCAGCATCTTGTGTCTTTCCATCAAATCTGGATGGAAAGGGCGTCTCTGCTTAATTCTTCTTGTTTGAGCTGAAATGTTAAAGTCTAATTTCCCATCTTGAGAGAGACCTTTGTGTGCAGTTGACTTTCCTAAAGAATTCGGAAGAAAGTTATGAATAATTCAGTATTAATTTGGAAAGTCTGTTTTTGGAACTCAGTAGCATTTATAAGCCAAACTTTCTGAGTTATAAAACTAGTTTTAGGTTTGAGTCTTTATAATTCTCTTAATTAGTGAATGATGAAAATTTTAAGTTACGAAATATTCTTCATTGGTACCATAAAATAGCTTACTGTTTTCCTTCAGAAAATTTCTGGATTGTTGAAAGGTTAAATTGGTCATCCACCATGTGCAGTCTACCAGGCACAAGGTTGTAATGACAGAGGAAATGTTGTAAGTGCCTTTGGCTTGCTAAGGCTCTCTCCTCCTGACTGGTCACCAAGTTCTCTTGAGTTTTACCTTCTAGATCCCCCTTTAATCTTTCCTTTTCCCTCGCATTTTCTAAATGTAAAGGGGTTTGCTGTGTTGCTTAAGCTGTTCCCAAACTCAAAGGCTCAGGCTTGCCTCTCTATCTCCTCAGTAGCTGCCATCAAGGCTGGCCTGGCAAAAGATGTAAATTACAGATGCCAGACCCTCAAGATAGAGTGGAGGCAGTGTTTGTTTTCAGAGAATTTACTATCTCTGACAATGCAGAATTATGGAGATTACCGAGAAACTGTGGTCCAGGGTCATATTGTAAAGGGTTATAAAAAAGTGTATAGCCCCCAAGGCCTAAAATGCTACCTTGCCGGTTTTTTACAAAAGTAGCCTGCAAAAAAGTCTACTTTGTTGTATGTGATCCTGTATTTTCTGGCCATCAGCAGTCTTTCTTGTATAATATTGTAGTTACTTGCATGGACCTCGGCTACCTTGACCTTTCCAGGTCTTTAAACACATCATGATGTTTCTCATTTCTAAGAGGTGTAAGGTTTTGCCTGGACTTCTGTTCTTCTCTCATCAATTGCTCTGTTCATTCTTCATCTGACAATTCTTCATCTTCCTTGATTGGGCTAGAGGAATCTTTTCTTCCCAAAAAAACTAACCTAAGTGAGGTATCTTTTAGCATCTGACTTCACTTTGTCTTAGCACTTACACCATTTTATCAGGAATTGACATTGTATTGGTCTCTGTGGGGGCAGAGTCTAAAATGGATTGAGTCAATGGACTATGATAAAAATTAGAGCCTTGTTATCCTGGGTGAGCATCCTGGTCCTAAAGTCAGGACTGCCCATCTCCCAGCCTGGCCATCACTGCCCTGTTAGCATCACAGGACTTTGATGTCTGGGTTATAAACATGGTTAGGTACTCTGTCTGGTTCCTGGAATTTTGTCTCCTGTGACATGAGACTAATACTAGGATTAAGTCATTATGACTTATGGCCAAATGCCAAGCTGGCATATCTTTGAATGTTAAGTGTGACATGGTTTGAGGTAAAGAACTGACTTTCAGAATCTGAGAGTGGTGTGATAACCAGGGAACACTGAGGCCTTTTTTTGCTTCTAGAATGGGAACTACTGGGCACGAACTGTGCAGATCTAAATTCTGTAGCTTAGGACTGGGCCTTTTTTCTTGCTTAGGGAAGTGAGAAACTTCACTTACATTAGCAAAATTAGGAAAAATGAGAAGAAGGGGATTGAGACATACTGAGACTTTAGAAAAAGTAATCTTGCTGGAAATATATTTTCACTTTCTATATAATAATATAAGTCCTTATTTTAAAAATTACTTGTGCAGTCTCAACACTGGTTCACTTTTATTAATGGTTTGCATGTGCTGTAACCTACAATGGATTTTTTTGTTCAGATTTTAATACAAACACTGCTTTTAGTGTTAAAAAGAAAAGAATGATAAATCATATTTATATTGTTAGCTTAATCTTTTCAATTGTATTATTATTTTTTAAAGATATAAAATTATTACATGTTGTCTTGCCTATTTGTATGAACATTTTTTTATTGTTTCTAACTACATTGCAGTCTATGGCATTTTATATTGAGTGGTTGTTAAAGACTGTAACTATTTGCATTGTATGCTTAGGGTAACATGCACAGCATGGCCTGTAGTTAACTAGTGTGGATTGCTTCCTAACCTGCTTGTTTTGTGCTCTTGTTTTTCCTAATATAATAACCAGGAATTAATGAAAATCAAGTTGCATCCTCAGACAAGAGGTAAAGTTCACACACTCTTCCCCTAAGCCTCCAGCAAAGAAATCTAGCCAGGTATTACCAAAGTTAGCAGTTACTAGTTAGCATTACTAGTTTGCAAGTAAGAAAGTTGCTTCCCTAAGACAGGCTAGCTGGGCAGGCTGATTTATAGTGCAGCCACCTTGTGGGTATGTTTGGGCAGCACTAGTTAGTAAGCAGAGAATTCAGTGTGGGTGCTGCTAGTGAGCCTTGGTGTTCTGGAGGGTGTAGGTATAAAGGAATACATTTAGGCATAGAGACCTTACTATACAGAATTAAGTGTGGGTTCATTTTTCTCAGACCTATGGCCTGACTCCTGATGTCTGGCTCACAGGAGAGTTCTCTCTTTACTCTGCGGTTTTCTGTAGCCTCTGGAGATACAGTCATTTCCTTGTGAGCGGGAATGAGAAGGGACAGTATTATGAAACTAGTTTGCCTCACAAGTCCCAGAGAGCCCCAGACCAGAACTGGAGAACCACCTGCATCTTCCGTGTAACTGCAGTTCTCTGTGATATTTTCTACAAGACATCCTATTTGACTCCTGTTCTTCTATATTGTTTTCCAGGTAAAGAAGAAAAATGCGCAGGCTGATTTTAACTGATTGCTGTCTTTGTCAGAAGAAACTTGGTCCACTGAGTTACAAAGACAGCAGGATGTTTGTAAATTATCTTACAATAAACAACTTACAATGATAAAATCAGTCTCATTATTAATAATTATAGCTTTCGGAAGGAGATAATATTAAGCAGTTGAAAATAGTAACGTAGTAGTGCTAAAGCTCTCAGCAGAAGGTCATTTCAGGTCTGACTGACACTTCTCTGCCAGCCTTCAGTGGTCTAGAACTCTGGGTCCAAGGCAGGCATGTCTTTGGCATGTCTTAATGACTTGCTGGGAAGATGCCATTCAAATAAACTGGGGCAGCTTACTCTTCCTCACAAATGCTTAAGAGCTTCAGGCACGTAGATAGTTTCAATAATTTTTTAAATAATATTTTGCATGCATTGAGAAGGTATGCTTCACATTGACCATTAAGTTTTGAAGGGCTGGGGAGATAGCTTAGTAGTTAAGAACACATTATGCTCTTTCCAGTAACTCCACCTCCATGGATCTGATCTGTATTCTGGCCTCCTAAAGAATCAGTGTACTTGTCTCATAAAATTTGAATGCCTGAAGGGACTCCATGTACTGTGTTATGTTAGCCATACCATCGGGGGTGGGTGGTCGGGGATTTTCTCTTTAAAGTACAGCACTTAAGGTCACTGGAAATCAGTTTAAAGGTTAATCAAAACAACAAAAATCAAAACTACCATGTGACCCAGCTGTATACCACCACCCTTGGTTATATATATTGGAAGAAATCTGTCAGCATACCCTAAGGATATTTGCATACCTGTAGTTTTTTGGAGTTGTCTTTGGTTTTTGTTTTGTGATTATTATTTTTTTTTTTGATATTTTAATGTATGAGTGTACTGTCTCTGTATTCAGACACACCAGAAGAGGGTATCAGATCCCATTGCAGATGGTTACAAGCCACCACATGGTTGTTGGGAATTGAACTCAGGACTTCTGGAAGAGCTCTTAACTGCTGAGCCATCTCTCCGGCACCCCCACCCCCATACCTGTGTTTTTAACTCTGCACTATTGACAGTTACCAAGGTACAGACCCAACCTAGATGTCCACCAACAGATGAATGATACACATCACAATGGAATTGGAATCATACGTGAATTAAGCTCAGAAAGACAGTATATTTTTCTTCCATGATTCCAGTTTTAGTGTCAAATATACACTCGTACATAGGACATGAAAGCAGAAGAGGGACTATGGGAGGAAGACATCCCAAGGAGGAGGAAGCGGAGTGATGGAAAAGACATTTTGTGATGAGAACGGGAGCTTTTGTGGGGAGTAGAGTGGAGCACTGGGGACAGCGAACAGGAGCAAGGTACAGTGATACTGTATAAAAACCTTAGTGGGGTTATTCTGTGAACGAAATCAAATGGCACTGAACATTTCTTATGAAAGTAATACAGGGGTTCTGAAAAAGCATATAGAACCCATGCATTGCTTTTAGCCAAACCACTAAGTTCATAAGCTCCAAGTTCTTCAAACAGCTTGTTTTCCCAACAGCTGTATTATCAAGCTGAAATGAAAACTGATGAGTAAAGAAACCAATATGGAGATGAGTACTTTCTGGAGAAGAGCGTATAGTTATTTCTGGTTACTTTCTATTAGAAGAGCCCCTTGTAAATGGGTCAGTGATTGTCAGGAAAGGATCCTGTCTTTGCTGGCCTCAGACTCCTGAGTGCTCTCAGGCTTCTATCTCTTCAGGACTTGGTTTAACAATCAGCTAATCTTCCATTTCCAGGACAGTGGAGTGCTATGAAGGCAACCTTTGCATCCCAGATGACTTTGGCAGGATGCCTAGGTTCAGAAGCAAACAATGGGGCCAGGGAGTAGTCACCTTGGAATAGCATTTCCAGTATTTCCAGGCACTGGTTCAACTTTCTACACGTGCTCTGTAGTACACTTCTAGCATCTTGGAGTTCCATTCCTGGACCTTTTTGAACAGGACCTCATTTTCTTGTCATTCTTAGTGGCACACACACCAGTTTCCCTGGGTATGGTTAGAAAGTGGTTTCCCTAATTAATTTTGTCCACAGGGCCGCCAAATGACTCTTAGGTTTTGAAGCTATTCATCAGTGATCGTTTTTCATCTGAAAGCTGTATGTTGTGTGTAGTGCAGGGGAATATACACAGTCTCACACAGTAAGCAAATGCTGAGCCACATTCCTAATCCTCCCTGAAAACATAGGTTTCCGTTATGATAATTCTGAATGATGGACTTATGTGACCCCTTTTATGTGCATTGTATTGTACACTGATTCAGCTGAATGCAGAAAAGACCTAGGGTGCCCCACCCCCACACACTGATGGATTCCTCCTTCTGTCCCACTTTGTAAAAACCAATTTTACATTGATTTGCAATTTTCCCCTTTCTTTGTATATTCTCCAGTCTCTTCTGATAAATCTTCCACTGAATTTCTTTCCTAAGTAGTCTTTAAAACATTATTTTTAAATGTAATGACTCAAATGTTTCCCTGCATGCATAGTGCCTAGTTCTCACATTCCAAAGGCTTGACAACTTTTATAAAGGACCATGTGGTAAATACCTTAGTTCCTGGGCCATAGAAGGTCTCTGCTGCACATTCACTTTTGTTTGTACAAATCCTTTAAAATTACAGGTAGATAGATAGATAGATAATAGGTAGGTAGATAGATAATAGGTAGGGAAATAGATAGAAATATGCTTAGTAACTTGACTCTGTTTTAACTGCCAATTCTGGAGCCTGGAAATTCTTGGTGTGTCTACTTCAGACTCATTAATCTTATGACTGAAGGGATGGCTCAACAGTTAAGAGCACTGGATGTTCTTCCAGAGGTCCTGAGTTCAACTCCCCAGCACCTACATGGTCACTCACAACCATCTACAACTGTAGTCCCATGGGATGTCTTCTGGTATGCAGACAGACAGGCAGACAAAAACCCCACACATGTAAAAATAAATCGTTGAAAAAATAAAATGTCTATACTTGTGAATATACTGGTGGTCATGGAGCCTCATGTCACGAGCTAGCTGGGATGTTTGCTGGGCCACTAGCTACATCAGTATCTTCAAGTATTAGCAGATTCTTACCAAGTCCCTTGAGAGTGAAGGCTCTGAAGTTAGCATCAAGGTGAGTAAAGAATGGAGCTAACTCTTCTGGCCAGCACCTGCGCAAGCAAAACTCCTGACCCACAATCTGATGTTCTTTCAGAAAACAAGCCTGTTTCCTAGGACTGGAGAGGAGGTATTGCAAAGGGCAAGGCTCCAGGTTCCGAATTCTTGGTATTTTCTTCATGTCCTCTCTCCAGCTCTCTTGATCCGTGTGAAACTGTCTTTTGCTGAAGTTCTGGTAGATTGAGGAGTTAGGAATTGCTGTGAGCAAGTAGGTACCAGAAATTGAACCAGGGTCCTCTGTAAGAACAGTCAGTGAGCCATCTCTTCAGCCTGCTTTGTTGTTCTGAAACATAGTCTTAATCTAAAGGACGCTACTTTGAACTTCCTATATAGCCTAGGCTGGGCTGGGCTGGGTTGGGCTGTGTTGGGCTGGGCCGGGCTGGACCTCTTTCCCCTTGCCCCAGCCTTGCCAAACATTGGAAATCTATGTAGCTTAACACTGGTTTTCTTTTTTGGTTTGGTTTGGTTTTTCGAGACAGGGTTTCTCTGTGCAGTCCTGGCTGTCCTGGAACTCACTCTGTAGACCAAGCTGGTCTCGAACTCAGAAATCCACCTGCCTCTGCCTCCCAAGTGCTGGGATTACAGGAATGTGCCACCACTGCCAGGCCTTGAGCACTGTTTTTTTTTTATCTCAGTATCAGTTAGTTTTTGTCATTTCATCCTCTGCTCTTTTCATCATCTATCAAGAGAAAGGAATGGGGACTGGGCTCAGAAGTCTTTGCCTCCGTGGCCTAGTAAGTTGTCTACAGACATTTCAGTTCCATTTCAGTTCGTGTGCTAATGCGCTGGCTTTATAGCTTGGTGTCTAGCAAGCAGAACATCATAGGTTCCATCCCAGTTCCACACATGTAAGCGGAGAGAGGAGAGAGTTCGTGCAGACTTGAAAATAGCAGCTTTACTGAGATACAAGTCACTTGCCATAAAACTCACCCAAAGTATATAATTCAACTAGGTAGTTAGTCCTAGCACCCTTGGGGGCAGAAACAGGAGGGTCTCCTTAAGTTCAACACAAGTCTACATAGCAAGTTCCAGGCCAGCCAGGGCTACATTGTGAGACTGTCTCAAGGGGGGCAGGTGGGGAGGAATTCAATTTAGTATATTAAAAGTCATAGACTACCCCATTTTATGGGAAGGCAAGTTGTTGTAAAAGGCCTTATTTGGTGATTCCTGACTCAGTACACTTGGAAGTTGAGACGGAGAGTTCCTGCTAGCCTCCAAGGCTATGGTGAAAGGGGAGGAGGGAAAGGAAGAGATGGAGGGAATCCAAATATCTCCAGGGTTTGCCATATGATTGAGATTTTTCAGATTGTATGGCCTAACTCACCAGGGTACATCTACAAAGTCACAGGGAATTAGAGGATTGCATCTTGCACCTGCCAGTTTGAGGAATGAAGCGCCACTTGAGGTGACCTATATAGCTTCTGGAAGCAGAATGTGTCATCCTTAGGAATTCTCTCTGAGCTACACACTGATGGCATAAAAGGCTCCCAGGTTTGAGTTAAGGTCCAGAATAGGGAAGGGCAGTATAAGTTCAGGCATCGGTTAAGGGTCAGGCCCTGTAGTAGACTCTGTAGTGTTGGAGGCACCTGAAATAGGTAATCCTGTGGAACTTAGCACAAGCCTTAAAGGGTAACCAACAATGTAAAGCCCTGGGATTCTGAGGTAAGGTCATGGTATGTGTCGTCCTGACTCATACGCCCTTGGAGAAATACCTACCATGCTGTTGGCTAGAACAGAGATGAAAGGTCTGGAAGTGGGGTGGCAAGGAACACAAGCTAGGTAGGATAAAACTACCAATCAAAAGTTTGCACACTAGGTTGGTCATGGTGGCATGGAAACACAGGGAGGAGAACTACTGTGAAATTTGAGGCCAGTTTGGTCTGTAGTAACACCAGGAGAGCCAGGCCTGCACAGAGACTCTGTCTCAAACGTTTCCCTCCCACTCTCAGTAAGACTGTACATGCAGAATTCATGATCAGGGCTCACAGGGTACAAGCAAGCTACTGAGAAGGGAGGCCAGATCCCATGTGTCTTGGTTAAGATTGCATCAGCACTTCGTCTTCACACCACAGTTCTTCATGTCCTGCTGATGGAGAAGAGAAAAGGCCAACATCCTTCCATTGGAAGAATGGCCAAAAAGGCAGATCAAGACAAAAGTGGAATGGGACAGTACCATGATGTCATTGTTTGTGTGTGTGTATAATGAAGTGAACAAGCTTTGACTTCTCTAATCTGATAGTGAAACCCCACCCTCAGGTACACCTCAGAATATGACTGGATTTGGAGATACAGCCTTTTGGTTTAGGTTTTGTGTTGTTGAGTCAGAGTCTCATTGGCTGTGAACTCTCTGATCCACCTGCCTCTGCCTCCCCAGTGTTGAGATCAAAGGCGTGCATACCTGGCTGAGATAAGGCCTTTAAAGAACTAATGTTGAACTATCAATATGGCTCAGTTGGTAAAGGCACTTACTGCCAAACCTGAAGACTTGAGATTGTTCCCTGGGATCCAAATGTAGGTGAGAACTAATTCCCAAAGTTGTACTCTAGTCTCCCACACATATTCACATGCATACATGTACACACAAATTCATGAATGAAATTAAGTGGTCATATTAAACTTTTATAAGGATCAGTCCTGGTTCACTGGACTGACTGTTCTTTTAAGAAATGGGAGAGAAGTTGGGCTGGCTCAGCAGTTAAGAGCAAATGAGTTCAATTCCCAGTAACCTCATGGTGGCTCACAATCAACTGTAATGGGATCCAATGCCCTCTTCTGGTGTGTCTGAAGACAGGTACAGTGTACTCATATGCATAAAATAAACAATTCTTTTAAAAAATGGGAGAGAAACAAGGACTGTGCACATGGAGACAAAGGTCATAAAGTTCATCAAGAGGAGGCAGCAGTCTGTAACCCAGGCAGAAAGGTCTCAGGGACATCCAAGCATGCTACAGAACTGTAAGACAGAGGCTGTTGATTAAGCCACCAAGCTGCAGAATTGTGTTACAGAAGCTCAGAAAAAGTCCCTTGAGGCTTTTCAAAGAGACCAAGGTGACAGCATTTGGCCTTTCAACCCTACAAAGCACAGTCACTGTGTTGCTAAGAGTGGACATTTCTGCTCATGATTTCTGACTCACTGGTGTCTCAGTTACTTTTCTATTGCCATGTCAAGGCAACTTATAAAAGAAAGTGCTTGATTTGGAGATTCACAGTTACAGAGGGTTAGAATCTATGACTACTGGAAGTAAAGGGGGCAGGCAGGTAGGCAGGCAGGCATGGCACTGCAGCAGTAGCCAAGAGCTTACACCTGATCCAAAAGCTTGAGGAAGAGAGAAGGCTAACTGGGAATAGCATGGGCTTTTGAAATCTTAAAGTCCACCCCAATGACATATCTCCCCTAACAATGCCACACCTCCTAATCTTTCCAGAACAGTTCCAACTGGGAACTAATTATTCAAATATATGACCCCTTGGGGGGCATTCTCATCCAAAATACAATTGTGTGCAACATCCTGCTGCAACAATCCTCAAGGACCTATTTTATAAGCAGGTGTTTGGGAAAGGCACCAGATCTGAAATCCACTGTTATTGCCCTATACTGCCTGAAGCTGTTATGCTGCCAAGTTGATATTACGGCCTTTGTAGGCACTGCTAAGCACAAGTTTATAGGAAATACTTTGCGGGGGGTGGGGTACAATCTCTGAGGATGCGGTACACACTTCACTCAATGGCTTTTCTTTGGAGCGGGGTTCTCAACAGGGAGATAACTTGGAATCGAGGCTGAAGATTCTCCACTTGCCATCACTCCCAGAGGCTTACTAGATAATTGTTCCAATTCCTGCAACCCAGAGTTCTTGAGGCTTATGGATCTAATTTCCAAAATAGGCGAGTTTTACCAAAGGAGACAGTAAAAGTCCTGCTGGAATGAACAAGGCTATAGGTGTTACTTTAGTACTTCAGCCAAAAGATAGCAGCAGAGAGGTCCACTTAGGCAGCTGATCCTGATTATTGGAGAAGACTGAACTGTTATTCCAATGGGTAATGGGCACTATTTGCCATATTGGTGGTCTGGTGGGTACTTTCATTCAGTTTTGAGGGTGGATTGACAAGGTCAGCAGCCACAGTCTAGAAAGGATATGGGAACCTAGGACTCAGGGCCCTCCCTTACACACAAGGTCTGAGCAAGCCACTGAAAATAGACACGGGGCCCATCTGCAGCAGGCAGAGTGGTGACAGCTCCCGGTTCTCCTTTTTAATGATGTTCTCAGAGGAGAGCCCTCACCACCTCTGGAAGAGCTGTTCTTCAAATTTACACCAAGAGAGAGAGAGAGAGAGAGAGAGAGAGAGAGAGAGAGAGAGAGAGAGAGAGCGCGAGAGAGAGAGAGAGAGCAGAAGAGAAACAGACGAATTATGCTGAATATTAATAAGATAGTACCGAGCTCCTCAGCTCTCAAGGACTTCAGCCTTCCGTGGAACTGACTCAGCTATAAACAGTACATTGGCCTAAGATTACACACCCTTTCCCGGAAAGTCTACACAAAGTCACCTATGAATCTGGCAATGCAAAGGCCCAGGAGTTTCAGCAAGCACCCTGAAATTGGCCGAGGGCTTCCTTGACAGTGTATCTGCCTGGCTCCCACTCCTTCCCTCCCACATTTGGTGTCCCAAGAGTGCTCCCAGATAAACCTGCTGTAGAGTCCTCTCCATCCCACACTGAGCTTCCTGGGAAACCAGAGTCGTGGCCATATGGTCATACATATGTTACACAGGGAACTGTGCTGGTTGGGGAGGGTAAATGCTCAAGCTTTTCAGACGTAAGTGGCATGAGGTCTGCAGCTTATTGTCAAGCTGTTCTTGGAAAAGGTGAGTATAAGTTAATTAAAATATATCCATATATAGTAAATGTGGCAAAATGTTAATAATCCATGAATCCTGTTTGCTTCAGTTTTTTTGTAGTTTTGAAAAATTTCCACCACACACAGGCAAATAAAGGGGTGGTGTGTGTTTGTGTGTGTGTTGGGGGGTGAAATCCAAGGTATGAGTTTCAAGTTATGGAAATGATCAATGTTAGGAAATAGTTCTAAAAATGAGCTAGGCACAGTGACACACACCTTTAGTCTCAGAACCTGGGAGGCAGAAGGAGGCAGATATCTGAGTTTGAGGCCTGCTTGCTCTAGAGTTCTAGGACAGCCAGAGATACACAGAAACACTTTCTGGAAAAACCAAATAAATAAATAAATAAGAATGTTCAATTAAGAGATGAAAAGTATCCTTACGAGTTTGCATCCAACAGGCTCCTGGCGCTTGGGTCCAGAACTACCAATGGACCTAGTGCTGCTTCCTTCCAGACTGTCATTGGTCAAAACTAACATGTTTTCCGATTTACTGGGCTTTCAAGACTTTCAAGAAGGGGAGTTATTAGAATGACTTATAGGCTATAGTCCAGTTAACCCACCAATGGCTGCCTACAAACAGAAGGTCCAAGAATTCAAGAGTTGTTTAGGCCAAGAGGCTGGATGTCTCAGCTGACCTTCAGTATACTCTGGAATCCCAAAGAAGTAGCCTCTACTTCCCGTGACGGAATGCACTCGTGAGCTGGAGTGAAGGCTGGCAGGCGAAGGGAAAGCAAGCTTCCTTCTTTGCTGTGATTTCTATATGCTGCCAGCCGGATTAGAGATGGGTAGTCCCACGTCAAAGACCCAGACTAGAAGTGTGTCTTCCCACTTCAAGAGATTTAATTAAGAAAAGAAATCCCTTGAAAGTGTGCCCAGTCATTTGGGGTTTAGTTGATTCCAGAGGGACTAAAGTTGATAACGGAGACTAGCCATCACAGCTGCCCAGAATCAATTTATTGGAGAGGGCACATACACTTATATATTGAACACTCAATGATAGATATGGCAGGGACAACTAAAAAATGGAGTAGTTAAATATAGCCAAAGTAGGTTTGGTTTAGCTCAGTAGTCATTGGGATTGGTTTGGCTTTAATTTGAAACCCTTTTTTCCTGTTCTGTAACTAGCTCTGTAGACCAGGCTGGCCTTAAACTTAGATATCTGCCTGCCTCTGCCTGCCCAGCACTGGGATTAGTAATCAGGGTCTACCAGCAGCTGCCCGAAGTGCCAGCTACTGTGGAGGCTCATTTCAGCGCCAAGAGTCTAAGGGCAG
Source organism: Mus pahari (assembly GCF_900095145.1). Lineage (NCBI taxonomy): Eukaryota > Metazoa > Chordata > Mammalia > Rodentia > Muridae > Mus > Mus pahari. The sequence continues at coordinate 7,223,483 of NC_034605.1, read as the reverse complement.
ATGTGGCAACATAACAAGATTGAGACTCACAGGGAAAAAAAAAAATCCCACTATTTCAACCCAAGCTATTTATCATCTCATCACAGTTTCTTGTACCGTCAGGCAAAATTCAACTAGGGCTGGAAGAAGCGCTGGGAGAGGCAAGCAAACATTCTCTGGACAAAACCAGTCTCAAGGATTTAACGGAGCATTCGACCAGTGTAGGGAACTGCATTCTCCATTTCCTGGATAGCCGACTTACTGTGGCTACTAAGGCGCAAACCAAAACTAGTTTTTTTGTTTTTTGTTTTGGTTTTTCGAGACAGGGTTTCTCTGTATAGTCCTGGTTGTCCTGGAACTCACTCTGTAGACCAGGCTGGCCCCGAACTCAGAAATCCACCTGCCTCTGCCTCCCAAGTGCTGGGATTAGAGGCGTGCGCCACCACCGCCAGGCTAGGTTTTTTTTTTTTTTTTTTTTTTTTTAAAGAAAGAATAATCTGCTCTAAAATAATATCTTATTCACTACTGGGGAAAAGGGGCGTTTCCCACTAATTGAACACGTAGGCTTTTCTCCCCTTAATACCACCAATATTATGAAGAGCATTGAACGATACAATGAACAACTTGAGTTTATCAGCTGTTTGCTTTTTTAAGAGCCTTTTTCGGTGACTCTAGTTGGTTTCTAGCTTATAACTGCCTCAGCCTCCTGAATGAACCCCTTGGATTTCACTCAAACCTCCCACGTGGCCACTATTTGCTTCTGGATATTCTCTTTCATCTTTCATCATTTCGTTTTTACTTTTTTAGATTTAAGTGAAGGAAAACCATCGAACCCGCGTTCGGCGGAGTAGCTTCCGTTCCCAATTCTCTAGTTTCACACTTGAATCTCTATCAACAGTATCAATGCTAATTCCTTAGCATTCCAACGGCACACACTGCCTCCCCGGTTTGCCCCTGATCACACCGAGGGTCACCTCTTACTTTTCCATCAGCGGGGAGAGAAAGACGCCGGCACCTGTTGTCAGGGAGGCGCAGACTCCACCTGCGCCCAGGCGCTGGGCTTCCGGCCGGCGTCCAGGCTCGAGAGTCGATCCCGAGACGATCGCTCCCCTCCCACTGGGCGGAGCCTGGGCCGCCTCTCTCTCGGCCTTCTGCTCGTGCTGCCTCGCCCCGGCGGCCGTCCAGCGGGAGGCGGAGCGAGTCCAAAATGGCGGCTCTCAGGCTGGCGCGCTCCGTGCTGCTGAGGCTTTGAGGTGGTCGCTCGGGGGTCGGAGGGTGGCGGGGGGACGATTTCCCCGCCGCGGGGACCCCAGAGAATGAATCGAGGGCTCTGCTGAGGCGAGGCGGCAGGGCTGGAGAGCGGTGGCAGCGAAGGGCTGCGGTGGCGTCCACGCAGCGGGATGTGCGAGAGTTACTCTAGGTCGTTGTTGAGGGTCTCGGTGGCGCAGATCTGCCAGGCGCTGGGCTGGGACTCGGTGCAGCTCAGCGCCTGCCACCTCCTCACCGACGTCCTGCAGCGCTATCTGCAGCAGCTGGGCCGGGGCTGCCATCGGTACTCTGAACTCTGTGAGTACTGGGGCTGGGCTGCGGGAGGGCTGCCCCAAGCCGGTCACGAGTGACACCTTCGCCGCCCCCCCCTCCCCGGACCCCTTTGGGCATCCCCTCCAGGGGTGGCGTTCCGAAGCCGCCTTCGAGATGGGGATCCTCTCAGACTCCGACGGTCTCGAGGGTTTCCACGGTCTCCTGCGAACTCCAGTCATCCCTTAGGTGGCTCTTCCTCATCCGCTAACTTCCCGCCACCGGCAGGGAAGCGGGGTCCCCGGCTCGCAGCTACACACCCTCTCCCCGATGCTGCTCCGGGACTAGTGCTTCGGTCCCTCGCATTGTCTCGGGTCGGCTGCGGCCAGAGCCACCCCCAGAATGCTCTCCACCTCGCTCACCTTGGTCTTTTGCCTCCCTTGCTCGCAAACTACTACAACTAGTTGTCACAGGCGCTCCGTCTACCGGCCGTTTTCTTACAAGGCTGGCCATTCCTGAGCTCCCAAGTAGACTCGTTGACAGCTCCGCACAGTCAGGGTCGCTGCCTCTTTTTTTTTTTTTTTTTTTTCCTCTATCTGTTCGTTTCACAGACTTCTCCACTCGCTACTTTTCAAGGCCGGTCTTGTCGATTTCGCTGAATACCTTTCAATAAGCGTCTCAGTTACGCACGGCGTCCTTTCTGCTCTTCTGTCAGTGTTGATCTAAGTGGGATGGGAAGGATCACAGGGTAATTTGGGAGGTTTTCCGGGTACTCAGTGTCGCAGTGTGTATTGACTTTTAAGTGAATGCCCAATAGTGTCTTTACCCGGTGGTATTTAATGATTTGGAACGTTTCAGTAGAAGCTGCAGATCACTTTATAGATGTGTGATTTTACTGATGTATGAGTGTGAGGGGTGGGGGGCGGGGATCATACCATTCATTTAAGTTCCAAGATATGACGTTTAAGGTGGGAAGTTGGATACCTAACTGAAGTGTTTTATAGATTAATTTGTTCTGCTAAAGTGGTTCCTACTTTTAAAATGAGGACCTATAGATTCGCCATACCTTTAAGACTCCAAATGCCATTCCTAACAAAATAATCAAACCCCAACAGATCAGATCCTATTTATCTTCTTATTTTGTAATTGTTTGTGTATGTATGTACCCTGACCCAGAAGATAAATTGATTATATTCTGCATAAGTACCTAATGGGCTGATTGGAGAGCCCTGACTGCATTTGTATTACTCCACTACCTGCTATGCTAACCGATTGGAGCACACTGATTTGTGTCACCCTAGGGTTGTTCCAAATCAGAAACAGTTGGCTAGTAAATTAAGGGGTAGTCCACAAAGACTTAGTGAATGAATTCCTAAAATGCACATCTTTTTGAGTGCATGATTTAAAGTGTGAGGTGGCAGAATGATCGTCTAGCTGTTGCTTTTTTACCTTCAAGCCCCTCCTTCATTGTCCTTAAGTATATTGTTACTACTATGTTTACCATAGATTGTATTTTGTTACCTAGTTCCTGAACTCAAGGCAGATGTTGTATACCTTTTGGGTTCTGAAAATATCCCCTGAATACATAGTTACCTTCCATGCCAGGTAGTTCATGGGTTCAAGCATTCCAAAGTGTCCAAGAAATCATTGTGCTTTACTGAGAACCTCTTCATTTCTCTCTCTCCCTCTCTTCCCTCCTCCCCTTCCTCCCCATTTTATTTTATGTTTATGTTTGAGACATGGTCTCTCTTTATAGCCCTGGTTATCCTAGAGCTCACATGTAGATCAGACACCTGTCTCTGCCTCATGAGTGCTGGGATTAAAGGCGTGGGCCATCACATTTGACGTGAACCCTTTCCCCTCCATTCCCTGGCCCTTTCTTTTCTTTTTTTGAGACAGAGTTTGTGTGTGTGTGTGTACATATCCCAGGCTGTCCTGTAACTCTCTGTAGACCAGGCTGTCCTTGAATTCACAGAGATCCGCTTGCCTCAGCCTCCTGAATACTGGGATTAAAGATAAGTGCCACCACTGTCCAGTATGAAACTTTTTATAATTACCCATTTTTTTCTAGTCAGTTTTCTTTTCTTCCTTTTCACTCTTTTTTTTTTAAATGAGAATATGATTCTAAGATTCATTATTCCCCTTTTGGATTTTAAAAATGCTTACTTATTAAACAGATGGTTTTAGAGTACAAGGTTGCAGGCTATCCATTCATTTACTAGCTAACAGTTTCCTGAGTGTATATACTGGGTTAGCTCCACCATAGTGTGATACAAATACAGATAGGGTTCTCCAGTCTGTTAGCACATTAGTACTGCTACAGTAGAATATGAATATAATAATTCATACCATGCACGCGCGCACGCGCACACACACACACACACACACACAGAGAGAGAGAGAGAGAAAGAGAGAGAGAGAGAGAGAGATACAAATTTCTTTTAAAATTGAATTCTGTAACTTCAGGTGACCATTATGTCATCTTGCATTCTATAATCAATTCTCCTGGTATTTCTGACAAGCATTTACTGAGCACTCCTTATAAACCGAGCTTGGGCTGAGGGCTGTGGAATACAACCTCCATCTACAAGGGTGTCAGAATAGCGGCACAAGCAGACTGATGATATGTGATCCTTTTTCTAAACTAAGTAAATAAGGGCTGCAGAGATGGCTCAGTGGTTAAGAGCATTGACTGCTCTCCAGAGGTCCTGAGTTCAATTCCCAGCAACCACATGGTGGCTCACAACCATCTGCAATGGGATCTGATGCCCTCTTTAGGTGTATCTGAAGACAGCTACAGTGTATTCATATAAATAAATCTTTTTTTTAAAAAAAAGTAAATAAAACAAATTAAAACAAGTACAGAAGTTGCTATTAATTCCTCAAGTAACAAATTTATAAATTTTTCTAAGGTGACAGTTTCTCCTACACATGGAGGAGCATTGGCCCCTGGGTGTGGGTATTGCTATGTCATACTGAAAGCAGGTACTAAACCTTTCAGATGGGTCTCATGATTCGTACCCTGACTTAATTATCTTATGGTACTGGCAGTATATGTAAACCGAGTAAAATAGGGGAAATATATTTTTAGCTGTGGATTCTAGGGAACACTTGCTTTGGGGGGAAAAGATAAGATTTGAGTTGAAGTATGAAGTATGTTTGTATAAAAATGGAGAGAATTGTAGGTCAGAAGACAGCATAAACGGGTGTAGTGAAAGTACCCACTAGATTGAACCGATAACCCTGCCCAGCTAGCTCATTAAAAGGCTATTCTAGAGAAGTACTTAAGGCTTTACAAAAGGAGGCTAAGGCAGGAGGATTGCTGAGAGCTCAAGGCCAGCCTTGACTACAAAAATGAAACTGTGTCTCCAAAAACCAAAGCAAAGTCACAGAAGAAGGAAAACCTAGGTCACGTTAGCACACACCTGTAATCCTAATACTCAGCAAGATTCGTCAGGGACACTGCATGTTCACGGCCAGCAGCACAGAGGAGTGGAGAAATGTGTGTGTGTGTGTGTGTGTGTGTCCCGTGGGGTGTATGTATGTATATATTGAGTGGGCAGAACTTGAAGCCATAGCCCTGCCCTATCTGCCCTTTTACTAGGTACCACCATCCACTCCTGTACTCCCAGCACACAGAACGGTGAGACAGGAGGATCAGTATGAGTTTGGAGTCAGTCTGTGTTACATAACGAGTTATAAGTCAGTGAGAACTATGCAGTTAGACCTTGTCTTAATAAACCACTCACTGAACCACATAACAACATTTTAGTAAACTTAGTGGTAGATAGAATATTATAAAAGTAAGCATTTCATAAATCTCTTTTGTGTGTGTGTGTGTGGGGGAGGTTCGAGACAAGGTTTCTCTGTGTAGCCCTGGAACTCACTCTGTAGACCAGGTTGGCCTTGAACTCAAAAATCTGCCTGCCTCTGTCTCCCAAGAGCTGGGAATAAAGGCGTGTGCTACCACTGCCTGGACCATTTCATAAATCACTTTTTAAGAGTATATTGTCAGCCGGGCGTGGTGGCGCACGCCTTTAATCCCAGCACTCGGGAGGCAGAGGCAGGTGGGTTTCTGAGTTCGAGGCCAGCCTGGTCTACAGAGTG
>NC_034605.1:7211090-7216839 GCF_900095145.1 Mus pahari | reverse complement strand
TCTTTTTCTCTATTTCTGTTTTGTTTTTGAAAGAGAAGTCTCATTATGTAGCTCTGACTGGCCTTGAACTCACTATGTAGACCAGGCTGCCAGGCTGGCCATGAATTTACAGAGATCTGCCTGTCTGTGTCTCCCGATTGCTGCAATTAAAGGTGCGTGCCACCATGTCTAGCAGTCAGCTTTGTATTATTTAAGCAATGTGATACTCTGTTTAAAAATCTAATTTTTCATGTAACTAGGTTTTGAATAAGTAATATATTTCATTTCAAACCACACACACACACACACACACACACACACACACACACACACACGTTTTAAAAATAACCATGTACTTTCTTTCCAGTGATAATCATTTGCTTTTGACTTTGTTTCAGATGGCCGAACAGACCCCATTTTGGATGATGTTGGTGAAGCCTTCCAACTTATGGGAGTTAATTTGCATGAACTAGAAGACTATATTCATAATATTGAACCTGTCACTTTTCCACATCAAATTCCTTCATTTCCGGTTAGCAAGAACAATGTCCTTCAGTTTCCTCAGCCCGGAAGTAAAGATGCAGAGGAAAGAAAAGACTACATTCCGGATTACCTGCCCCCCATCGTGTCTTCTCAAGAAGGTATTTGCTATCTAATCTCCCTCCTGTGTTAATAACGCGGTCTTTTTAGCTTTCCACACTTGGCCAATGCTTACGTTCTAGAAATGCATTCTCAGTGTTTTGAGGTGATTTATAAATTATTCTAACCCTTTAACAGACATGCTTGCAGCTAGTGTCAGGCACAGTCTTGGTGTGATCAAGTTTCTTTGGGATGAGGTGGTTATCTGCTTTGTGACTTGTAGGTAGGAGAGAGCAGAGTGTGACCAGCAGAAGCTTGTCAGTACATGGATTGTATGAGTTAGAAGACCTTTGAAACAAAAAGGAAACCTTAGGTATCTCCTGTCCTGTGATTGATTTTTGAAGAGCTGAATGCCATACACACTATATATGGGGGTAGCAAGTATGTTGTGAGCACTGGCTGGTTTGAATGAAGCCTAGCTCTGGATTTGGGGGTGAGGGGAGGGAGCTGTGAGTAGAAATCATTTCCTCCTGGTCATTTAGAACTTTCGATTATAAAGAGAGTGGAGATGTAGCTCGGTTGGTAGAATACTTTCTTGCTCTGTAGGAAGCCTTGAGTTCATCCCCAAGCACTGTATAAAGCCAGGCATGATGCCTGTAATGCCAGGAAGAAGGATCAGAAGTTCAAGGTCATCAGAAGCTCCTTGGTGAGACTCTGTCTCAAAGAAAAAAAGGAAAGAAGGCAGGCAGGCAGGCAGATAGCTGGCAGGAAGGGAGGCTGGTTGGTTTCCAGTGTAAACAGATTCACAGACGCAGAAAATGAATGGCAGTTGCTAAGACCAAGGGAAGTAAGGAGTGGGGAATTTATGTTTAATTTGAACAGAGTTTGAGTTTCAGAAGACAATGAATGTTAGAGGTTGATGGTGGTGATGCTTAAATAAGAATGTGAACTATACTAGTAAACAGTAGTGAGAATGGCCTGTGTATGGAATCATACAGTGTCTGTGTTTTGTGGCCGATCTCACCCAGCGTAAGGTCTTCAAGCCTTGTCTCTAGTATTTGTGTGCCAGCAGTGTCCTCTTGGTTTTGGTTTTGTTTTGTTTATTGAGACAGGGTCTATCGGTGTAGTTCTGGCTTTCTTGCTTCACTATGTAGACCAAACCGGCCTTGAACTCACGGAGATCCATCCTTTGCTGACTGTACTGCTAAGATTAGAGGCTTGCACCACCGTGCCTGGTGAATTGTTCTCCTTAAGGCTGGGTGATGTGACACTTTCATATTCCACATCTATTTCACCCCCTCTTAAATAGACTCTGGTTGCTTCGACCTTTAGCTTCTTGTGAGTAAGGCCGTTATGATCATATGAACATAGAGGGTAAATCCTTGTCTATGTCCACACTTTCAGTTCTCCTGGGCATATAGTCAAAATGGACGTGCTGTGTTAGGATCAAATACACAATATAGAATTTTGTTAGTTTGAGTGCTGGGCATTGAACTCTGGGCTTTGTACATGTTCCTTTATAGAGCAACACATCCACCTGTAAAGTTTTATTTTATTATAATTAATTAATTAATTAATTAGTTCATTTATTTGTGTGTGCAAGTGCACACCAAGAGTGCTATATCCTGTGTGTTATGTAAAGATCAGAATTGGTTCTTAGCTGGGCATGGTGGCGCATGCCTTTAATCCCAGTACTCGGGAGGCAGAGGCAGGCGGATTTCTGAGTTCGAAGCCAGCCTGGTCTACAGAGTGAGTTCCAGGACAGCCAGAACTATACAGAGAAACCCTGTCTTGAAAAAAAAAAAAAAAAAAGAATTGGTTCTTTGCTTCAATTGTGTGAGCCTGGGCATCAGAGCCAGGTCCTCAGGCTTAGCATCAAGCTCCCTTACCTGCTGAGCCATCTCTTCCACCCTAGGATATATCTACATTTTGAGGAACCATAACACTATTTTCTAAAGCAACTGGTATCATTTACCTTCCAACCAGGAACTGCCAAGGGCTGCTGCTTCTTGCAGTTCATTTTGTATAATCTTGCGTTCCCCTAGCTTTTGAAGAATTACTTGCTTGTTTCATGAATTGGGGAAACTTGGAGTAGGTTGCTTTACAATCCATGTGGCCGTGTTGCCTGTCTGAAAACTGGACAGACACTGGACCTCAGTTGTAGATCAATCCGTTCTCCTGGATTGATGGGTTGCTGTGAGACCCTGGCTCTAGTGTGCAGTGTGTTCCACTGAGAAGTGCTGGAGGTGTGGTACATCTGTCTGAAATTGAAGCCCTGTTCTCCTTGGCAGTAGCCATGCTAGATAGGGAAGGTACTGACTGTAAGTTTTCTTCTCTTTTCTTTATGATGTGTGAGAATATGGTTGGGGAGGGGCATGTTCATTCCTGTGGAATCTAGAGGAAGATGTCAGCAGACGGTCTTCAGCATCGGCCTTACTGTTCTCTCACTGAGACATGGCTTTCTCTGAACTTATACTTTTTTGACTGGGCTGACTGGCCAGTGGTCCTTTTTCTGTAACCCACAGTACTAGTGCTCCAGGTGTACATGGCCACACCCAGCTGTCTACAGGGTGCTGGATAGCCAAGGCTGGTCTGCCCAGCATGGATGCTTATGCACTGAGGCAGCGGTCTCCCTTCTCAGAAGTTATCAACATGCTATCGTCTGAGCCCTTTAAGAGACAGACTGTGCTCAATAGATTAGCAGTTTCCCTTCAGGATTAGGTAGAGTAATACTGACAGAAGCCATGCATTAGTGAATATCTTAGTTAGGGTTTTACTTCTGTGAACAGACACCATGACCAAGGCAACCCTTTTTTTTGTTTGTTTCTCTGTGTGGCCCTGGCTGTCCTGGAACTCACTTTGTAGACCAGGCTGACCTCGAACTCAGAAATCCGCCTGCCTCTGCCTCNCGAGTGCTGGGATTAAAGGCGTGCGCCACCACGCCCGGCCCAGCGCCACTTCTGATCCATCTGTATTTGTGACCTTTATTTCCTGGTGGGGAAGTCTTACTTACATGCAGTTCTCTTTAAGCCCTTTAGTGTTTAATAACAATGGTTGGTTGGTTTTGTTTGTTTGTTTAGCTTAGAAACCTTCTTTTGTTGTATCTGCTTTAAACAGAAATTATTTACTTTAAAAATATAACTAGTTCATGTAAAACCAATATTAACAAAGGATTTAGGCACGGGGCACTGGCCAGGTAGTAATTGGATTGACTGGAACTCTATTGTCTCCTTTATTCAGGCTGTGTCAGGTGATCCTGGGATGTCTTTCTTGTTGGTGTTGCTTATACATCAATATATCTTCATGAAGATAGTCCTAAGAATCTATGACGTGTCCTCTTAGACTGTGAAAATTAATCCTTGTGTGTCTGTGAAGTTCTTTTTTTTTTTTTTTTTTTTTTTAGATTTATTTATTTACTATATGTAAGTACACTGTAGCTGTCTTCAGACACTCCAGAAGAGGGCGTCAGATCCTGTTAAGGATGGTTGTGAGCCACCATGTGGTTGCTGGGATTTGAACTCTGCACCTTTGGAAGAGCAGTCGGGTGCTCTTACCCGCTGAGCCATCTCACCAGCCCCCGTCTGTGAAGTTCTTAATCTCCCAGAGTATTTACTGGTATACAAAAATTGTGATTGTGTCCTGAAAAATGAATAAAAATCAAATGGTGGGAGGAAACGAGGAATTAGACACAGAAATGAACAGAGTGATGATAATATATCAGTGGCCAGTACATGGATGGTTTTCAAAATGATGTGATCATGAATTTTATGTTTGTGAATAAGATAGAGGCCGAGTTAACAACCTGACTCTATGTGTATTGTCATGTGTATGGCGTGTGGCTGAGCTAGACTAACCCCTAGCCCCTGGTCGTTTTGTTTGTTCGTTTGAGGAAGGGTTCTCACACTATAGCCTAAGTGGACATGGACTTCACTCTGTAGACCAGGCTGCCTTCAGACTGATGCTAGGATTTCAGGTGTCTTTCTGGGTTAAAAGCCTTAGCCCCTCACATTTAATGTACCCTTCAAAGCTTTCTGAGTTGAACTGTTTTGTACTTTTTTTTACCTACTTCCTACCCTGCTTGTGGACGTTGTACATCGTGGTGCGGAGCCTAGTGCGCACCACGATGTACAACGTCCACAAGCAGCAGTCGTGCCCATTAGAAGGCCCGCTTTCTCCTTTTTCTGGGCCTCCCAATGTTAGTGTCAGACTGTGGAGCCTAGAATGTCCCTCAGCCATCACCAGCTTTCCTTTAGTGACTGCTGAGCACTCTGCCCAGCGCCACTTCTTTTTTTTTTTTTTTTTTTTTTTTTTTTTTTTAGATTTATTTATTTATTATATGTAAGTACACTGTAGCTGTCTTCAGACACTCCAGAAGAGGGCGTCAGATCTTGTTAAGGATGGTTGTGAGCCACCATGTGGTTGCTGGGATTTGAACTCTGCACCTTTGGAAGAGCAGTCGGGTGCTCTTACCCGCTGAGCCATCTCACCAGCCCCCGTCTGTGAAGTTCTTAATCTCCCAGAGTATTTACTGGTATACAAAAATTGTGATTGTGTCCTGAAAAATGAATAAAAATCAAATGGTGGGAGGAAACGAGGAATTAGACACAGAAATGAACAGAGTGATGATAATATATCAGTGGCCAGTACATGGATGGTTTTCAAAATGATGTGATCATGAATTTTATGTTTGTGAATAAGATAGAGGCCGAGTTAACAACCTGACTCTATGTGTATTGTCATGTGTATGGCGTGTGGCTGAGCTAGACTAACCCCTAGCCCCTGGTCGTTTTGTTTGTTCGTTTGAGGAAGGGTTCTCACACTATAGCCTAAGTGGACATGGACTTCACTCTGTAGACCAGGCTGCCTTCAGACTGATGCTAGGATTTCAGGTGTCTTTCTGGGTTAAAAGCCTTAGCCCCTCACATTTAATGTACCCTTCAAAGCTTTCTGAGTTGAACTGTTTTGTACTTTTTTTTACCTACTTCCTACCAGACTGCGTACTCAATAGTCAAGTTACTTAATAATGTGGGAAGGGTTCTTTTAAGAACTGGACCTGAGAAGCATAGGGTGTAGTGTGGTGGTCAGAGCATTTGCTTTGACTGTAAGAATTGGACGTGTGAGGCATAGGGTGTAGTATGGTTGTTAGAGCATTTGCTATGACTGTAAGAATTGGACCTGTGAGGCATAGGGT